>NW_026110751.1:477500-482500 GCF_024679095.1 Eriocheir sinensis
ATAATAATAATAATAATAATAATAATAATAATAATAATAATAATAATAATAATAATAATAATAATAATAATAATAATAATAATAATAATAATAATAATAATAATAATAATAATAATAATAATAATAATAATAATAATAATAATAATAATAATAATAATAATAATAATAATAATAATAATAATAATAATAGTAAAAATAATTCGTTATCATTTTATCAGTGCCAAGAAAGAAAAATATTAGATACATTGGTTGCATCACTGACTTCATGAGAGAGATGGCCGATGTTATGCAATGTAAGAGCATAAAAGAGAGAAAAAGATTTGGAATAAAGAAAAGAGAGAAAACAAAGAAGTGAGGGAAGAAGAGAGAGTATGAAATGAAATAAAAGGCAGATTTATCTTCCATTTACGACTCCATCCCTCCTTCACTTCCTTCCCTTCCTTCCTTTCCTTCCTTCCCTCCTTCCCCTTCCCTTACCTTGCTCCCCTTCCTCACTTTTATTCCCCCTTCGCCTTCTTTCACCCCTCGAGTCTTCCCCTCCCATCTGCTATCCGCTCCTCCCTTTTCTATTATCAAGCTTTTTTATTACATTCCTCTCTTTCCTCTCTCCTTCTCTCACTCCCTTTTTCCCTCCGCATTCCTTTCCTTTTTTCCCTATCCCCTTAACCTCCCCTCTCTTCTGTCGTCACTTCTCTCTCCCCTTCTCCCTCCCATTATTTATTTTCCTCTTGCCCTTATCCACGTCTTTCTCTCCCCTTCTTTCCTCCCGCTTTTTCTCTTTATCTTTATCTCTATTTTCCTTTCCTCCTTTCTTGTCCACATCCCTTATTTTCCTCCCTTTCTTTCCTCTCTCCTTCCCATCATACCTGCCCCTCATATCCTCCCCTTCTTCCCTCTCGCCTGACCTCCACAGTCTCGCCTGACCTCCTCAAAGGGACAGACGTTGACCTTGCTGCTGCTGCGGCATCAAACCTTAACCTTGCTTTTCACCTCGTCTGGTGAAACGACACTTGTTATTTTGTGTGTGAATCGACTCCGTGTGTTACATTTTAACGTCACAACTTTTGAAATCCGTTCATCCACGTTTTTAATTAACCGTTACTTAAATAGGCCCGTACGCCTTCTCAGAAATCGAACGACTAACTGTGCTTGTTTACTTTTCTGATTTAGCACCACTCAACTTAATTAATTAACGTCTAACTCAGTGCTGTGACGCGTCTAACTAGTGTTTGAAGTGTTGCGAGGATTACCTTACAGTGAGAGGACTTCCCTGCTGAGCTGAGCGGTTAAGTTATATATCGACTTTTTTTGTGTTTCCTGTCTTTCCTCAGTAGGATTACAACTGCACGACCTAACACAGCACCCAGTGAAAGACAGTGAGCTTCTTGTGTCTAACTAACGTAGAAAATCTGTCACTAACGTAGAAGTACAAAGCTTGACCCGTATACCAGCACACCTGTTTTGAAAAGGAGGAAAAGTTTAATCCCCCAGAGAATTTTAATCCCGGAGGGAAAACACGTGCGGGCCCTCACAGACGCCACACCTCAAACTCTCCCGCGTGACTCGACCGATTTAAAGCCGCCTCCCTCCAGGTGTTGACCTTAGTCCACGCGGATACAAACTTCATCTTAACTGTAAAGCACACAATTATATCGTCTTGCAACAGTAAATAAAAATTAAAAAAGTAATCATGCCGTCCAACTATCTCAATTGCTGTAATTGTTCAAAGAAATATGCTGCGATTCATTACCAAGCCAGCGACTCGATGTGTAGGTACTGTGTCTTAGACTTACGTATTCAGGCACTACAAACAACCAACGAGGAACTACAACGCTCCAATGCGTTGATCTGGGACACCATGATGGCCTTCCCTCCACTCCTACCCTCATTATTATTCTTCTACTTCTTCTATCCCCGCCCTTCCTAATCCAGCTTCCTCCTAATCAAAATCATATTATTACGTTCTGACCCAACTACATACATCCTCCTCCTCCACTGCCTCGCCTGAACCGCCTCCATCCTTACTATTCCTTCCGCCCCATCCACCTCCCTTGCTACCTCATCCACTCCCACTCCCTCTTCTCCCTCCACCACCTTGACTCCTCCCTATCCTCATCACCCTCCATCTTCCCTTCCACCTCCAACACGATCTCCTCTGCCTCGCCTCAACCACCCCACTCCTCTGCAACGCCTGATCCCGCCGCCACCCTTACCATTCCTTCTACTCCATCCACCTCCCTTCCTACCCCATCCACCTCCATCCACAGTACCACTCCCCTTTCTCCCGCTCTCCCTTCCTCTCCCTCCAACACCCTTGACTCCTCCCCTATCCTCATCACCCCTCCATCCTCCACTTCCACCTCCAACACGAACTCAACCTCCGCCTCCTCCTCCACTTCTGATACCACATCTCCCTCCATCCACACCTCACCTCCACCCTTTCCCAGCCACCCACTACTAACACCACCACCACTTCCAAACCCACCTTAGCCCTTGCTCCCTTGTACCTCGCGCCTTCCAGAAGAAATCACAAGACCATTCTACCAGCTGTCACTTGTACGAACCAGACGCTGTTTCCTGGTATGGGCAAACTAACTACTAGAGTCAATTTAGTTGGAGACAGTGTGGTGAGAGGCCAACTTACGGAGTTTTGTGGTCGGAATACGTTGACACGGCAGCGTTTCTGTATCCCCGTAGCCAAACTGGACGTTATTGAATCATCTGTCGATGAAGTTTCAGTAAATGAGAAGGACGACACAGTGTATCTGATCCATGCAGGAACCAACGACCTTCAGTCAACTCAAATTCAGGACCTGTTAGCAAAATACCGTCAAGTCATGCGGAAATACAAGACCAAGTCCCCTCACATCATCGTCTCTGGAATTCTACCGAGAGTCAATACGTTCGCCGGATACAACAACAGTAAAGCGTACGGCGTCAACACTAGTCTAAAGCAGTTATGTAACGATGAAGGCGTAGGGTTCACGAACGCATGGCATCACTTCAACCAGCGCCCAGATTTGTTTTGGGAGGACGGACTCCACTTGAACGAGGTTGGTTCGGCGCGGCTAGGAAGGCTCCTGAACGATGCAGTTGAAAGCTTCTCGAAAAGCTATTCAAAAAACTGGAGGCGAGGGCAAGGCAAAGGCAACCCTTGATCAACCGAACCGTAGCGTCGATGCGGCTTGCAAGAAACTGTGTAACCAACGACGCCTCCGACAAGCGAACTCATTCAACTCAACGCGGCCAAACCAGTAGTCACATTTCCATTTTGTACACAAATGCACGCAGTCTATTACCCAAAAGGACGAAATTGGGGCGTATATTGCAACTGAGAAACCAGATGTGGTAGCCATCACAGAGACTTGGGCCAACTCTGCATCTAGTATCTGAACTGTCATTTCGGGTACAGCTTCCAAAAAATCGAATGCACAAGAAAGGAGGAGGAGTAATTTGCTACGTAAAAGTACGCTCCCTGCCATAAAATAGACAAACAGGATGCAGAGAATTACGACTCCGTCTATGTGGAAATAACTGCGAATAATAAGAAACTAACACTTGCGATCGTATACAGGCCTCCAAAACAACAAGCAGCCGATGACACTGCCCTGTACGAAGAGCTTCACTCTTTAACACAAAGTAAACAAGCAATAATAATTGGGGACTTTAATTGCCCTAACATTGACTGGGGACAATTGACTGGAGATCAAGAGGGTAACAGGCTTATAGAAATGGTGGGGATTCGTTCCTCACTCAAGTTGTAACTCAACCAACAAGAGAAAACAATCTGCTGGATCTGGTATTAGTAAGCGACCCCGACCTCATTCGCGACTGTGAAGTTGGTGAAAAAATTAACGGTTGCGATCACCACTTAATCCGTTTCAATGTCAACATAAGTCACAAACTCGTAGACAATCCGTCAGTGATACCAGACTACAAAAAAGCAAATTTCAACCTAGCCCGTGAGCTGCTTCCTCCGCGACCTGGGACCAACTTCACCTAACCGACAATACAATCGACAACGTGTGGAACAACTTCAAAGATAAGCTTTTGGGAGTAGAAAAGGCTACAGTGCCGACGAAACCCAGGCGAGTAAATGGTGCCGTAGATCCACCGTGGATGACCAGAGAAATAAAAGGGCGGTAAACTTAAAAAAGGAATTATAACCTAATGAAAGAGAATGACACGGCCGAAGCCCGTACTCAGTACCACAACAGCCTCAGAGCTTGTCGCACCCTTATTCGGAGTAGTAAACGCAACTACGAAAAACAAATAGCGCGTGACATCAAGACAAACTCAAAAAAATTCTTCACATACATCAGATCGAAAAAAAAGTAAAATCAATATTGGTCCCCTGACAGACGAGACTGGAGCTGCAACTCAGGACAGTAAACAGATGGCCAGAATCCTCAACAGTAACTTCGCATCCGTATTCACAGTCGAGAACATCGAAACCATGCCCGAGAACCCTGACCGCCGAGGAATCACGCACCTGAATATTGACTCAATATGCGAACATGTAGTGAAAGAGTATTTGGATAAACTATACAAGAAAAAGTCAACAGGTCCTGACGTTTTGTCCCGCGGTTATTAAAAGAGCTTAAGAACAAATACTTCACCACTCACTAACATATTCAACCAGTCTGTTCAATTGAAAAAGGTCCCGGAAGACTGGAAGATGGCGAACGTAACACCAATTTTCAAAAAAGGAGACAAAAGCGTTGCATTAAACTACAGGCCCATAAGTTTGACATCAGTGGCAGGAAAAATACTCGAAAGATTATTAGAGACAAACTTGTTAAGTTTCTAGAAGACAATAATGTAATCTCCGACACAGCATGGCTTCAGAAACAAGCGCTCCTGCCTAACGAATTTATTAGACTTCTTCCAAGGTATATATAAGAACTGGGATGCCCACATCCCAGTGATGTTATATACCTGGACTTTCAGAAAGCCTTCGACAAGGTACCGCACGAGCGACTTCTTAAGAAACTGCACTC
>NW_026110751.1:487500-497500 GCF_024679095.1 Eriocheir sinensis
CAGGAAGACAGGCGGGCAGACAACCGGACAGACAGATATACAAGAGTTAAACACAGGCCACGCGTGTTTTGCTGTCATTTGTTCCCAAAGTTTTGAGTCTTCATTGATAAGTTGCTCATCACTTTTTTTTCTATTTTTCTTGTGTGTGTGTGTGTGTGTGTGTGTGTGTGTGTGTGTGTGTGTGTGTGTGTGTGTGTGTGTGTGTGTGTGTGTGTGTGTGTGTGTGTGTGTGAAGAGGGGTGAGTGTGTGAGCGTGTGCGCGCGTGTGTGTGTGTGTGTGTGTGTGTGTGTGAAGAGGGGTGAGTGTGTGAGCGTGTGCGCGTGTGTGTGTGTGTGTGTGTGTGTGTGTGTGTGTGTGTGTGTGTGTGTGTGTGTGTGTGTGTGTGTGTGTGTGTGTGTGTGTGTGTGTGTGTGTGTGTGTGTGTGTGTGTGTGTGTGTGTGTGTATGAAGCAAAAGTGTTACTCGATTTCATTTCGTTCATCGCAAATTCAATTATGGTCAAAATAGGATTCACGAGTGGCTTAAAACGCAGCCTGCTAAATATAAAACCAAATAGAACAATAATAATAACGTTCCATATACTAAACAGACAAAGCAATTAAATCCCCGACCCTTCGTGATTATGTTTGTTGAATTCTTGTTTGTTGACTGTGTTTGCCGTCCACTCACGAAAGGCCGGACTGGAATGGAGAATTTTTCCCTGTAATTAATTATTTTGTTTTGTCGTTTCATTTCACGGTTGATCCTCACTCAGTTTGTAATTTTATACATGACGTGAACCATTCGTTCGTTTCATATAGATTACATTGGTGATTATTGCTTTAGCTGTAATTACCTTTATATATACTTTTCTTTTCCTTTTTATCCTTCTTTCGTTTCTTTCTCCTTCGTATTTTTTTTTAATCTCCTTAATTTTCTTAGTTTTGCATCCTATTCTATTTTTTGTTACCTTTTCATCTACAACTCTCCATTTTTAATATGACGAGGATTTCGAGGGATCAACAAGGAAAACACAATCCCCCCCCCTACACACACACACACACAAATCACTGCACACTTACCATTCCATGACAACTTGACATTGGGCCGCGGGACTTTGCACTGATCTTGGTTCTGATGCATCCCACAGAGCATGGCTGATCCCCTAAAGACTGAGGGGAGGGATGGGGGACGGGGGGAGGGGAGGCAGATAATGGCGGAGCAAATTAGATCACCACCTGGACGCCTCGAGTCTTGGAAGTCGAGGAGGCAATTCACCCGAACAGGAGAATCCAGGAGTCTAAAATTGCTCGCGCGTTCCAACTCAATACAACTCCTGGACTTAGGTTATTGCGCTCTGACCTGCTTTTATATTTATTCTTTTGTATTTAATGCCTTCAGGATAGGTGTGAAAATAAAGATAGACGAGCAGGTAACATTTACTTCTTTTGGACAGGTGGGGACAGGTAATATAATGAGTATACTAACATGCCTTCAGGACAGGTGGAAGAAACGAAAGCTAGAAAGGCCGGTAATGGATATCAGAGGTGAGTTTATTAGTAAGTTTAGTCATATTTCTATGTTATTAGTAAGTATATTAGTAAGATTAAATGGTAAGTTAGTTAGACGAAATAAAAGCAAAATTATCAGATAGAAACAGGCGAAGGAAATAAACACGCAAATTGGTAGCTAGACAGGTAGGTAAGCAAGGTGTGGTAAGGTGTGGCAAGACAGACTGGTGGACAGACAGGCGGATAGAGAGGCGGGAAGACAGACACAGACAGACAGAGAGACATTCAGATAAGCCCCATACATACATACAGACAGACAGACATACATACATACAAACATACATACATACATACTTACATACATACATACATACATACATACATACATACATACATAAATACAGGAAAGGCATTCACACACGGAGAAGCGAAATTAAAACAAATAAACCCTCCTAGCTAGTCCATACTCAGCATTCAAACATACATTCATACAAACATACATACATACATACATACATACATACATATATACATTACTGACGTTTGCTATTGGAAGCACATCGCTTTTGGCAGTACACACAGACACACACACACACACACACACACACACGCACACACACACACACACCAAGACTGTAACGTTCCAAAATGCTGTGAAGAAACAGAAAAAGAAAGAAGGAAGGGATGAAGTGGATGATGCAGATAGGGAGGAAAGAGGGAAGAAAGAGAGAGGAGAGAGCGAGAGAAAGAAAAAAAAAGCTGGAGTTGGGAAGATTATGATAAGCAGAGCTAACATATAAAAAAGAAAAGTGCTGCATTATAAAGCAAAGAGAGAGAGAGAGAGTGCTACTCTGTGCCATGTACCAGCCACAGTGGCAGCGCCCCCTCTACCTCACAGAGCACCTGGACGACCTTATGGCTGCCCACAGCTGTCAGTACGCGATGGTTGTGGGCGACCTAAATCAACACCTGGTGGCGAGGGGCCTTCACCGAGCTCACAGCAGTGCATGGATTGCACAACCATGTTGAGTTCCCGACACATCAGCGAGGAGGCTCCCTGGACCCTGTGCTCACAGACCTGCCAGTGACTGCGTGCTGTGCTGCCCACTAGACCGTGTGGGCAGTTCGACCCCAATGCCATACTCACCACCATCAACCTGGCCCCAGCGCGTGAAGAGGAACACCAGCGAGTCATCTGGCTGTGGGACCGCGCGGACTGGACGGCTGCAAAGGCAGGCCCTGGCAGCGACTGCTTGGGGCACAGTCCTTAACGGTGACCCACAACATGACGTCTCCGCCCTCACCACTGTCCTCAATACCGTCCAGCAACAACACGTCCCCCACCACCTACTCATCAGCCAAAGACCAGCCTTGGTTCGGGTACAGGTGCCATGTGCAGCCGAAAGGAAACACAAGGCTTGGACAAGATATAAAAGACACCCACGCAGGAAAATAAGGCCCAACACAGACGAGCCTGCAAAAATATGACGAGGACAGCAAAGTGGGCAAAAGAAAGGTGGGACGCCGACAGGAGGAGAAAGCTGTCCTCTACCAAACCGATTTGAAACAGTGGTGAGGGGCTGGTGAAGGAACAACAAGGCCATACCCCCAGGAACGTATCACGCCCCTGAGGAAACCTGACGGAACCTGGCCATCACCAGCCGGGAAAAGGCTGACCTGCTGGCCTGTCACTTCAGTCAAAGATGACAACCCAGGAGCCAGACAGGCAGCCGCCCACCTCCCCCATCTCATCGCCTCAAGACTAGAGAGTGTGATAATCTCTGAGGACGCTGTCAGGAGACATCTGAGGGGCGTCAACACCAGGAAGGCGCCAGGCCCTGACAGCGTGAGTCCATACTTACTGCAGCGATGCTCCGATGAGCTCACCAGCCCCTCGCCCAGATCTTCCGGCGATGCCTGCCAGAGCAGGGTGTAGCCTGCACAGTGGAAGGAGGCCAGAGTCACACCCGTACACAAGAAAAATCCAGGTCCGAGCCAGGCAATTACAGGCCAATATCACTCCTCCCAATCATCAGCAAGATATTTGAGAGGATCATCGAGAGCAATTGACATCCTTCCTCGAGAGAAAACCACCTGCAGTCACCGAAGCAGTTTGGTTTTCGGAAGGGCCACTCTACCTCAGACCTCCTCCTTCTCCTCTCAAAGTCCTGGCATGACGCCCTTGATGACAGCTACCCTCTCTCGTGATTGCCCTGGATATAGCTGGCGCGTTCGACTCCGTTTGGCACCGCGGTCTGACGGCGAAGCTACAGCAACTAGGCATCACAGGGGACCTGCTGCGCCTGCTCTCAAACTACCTGTTAGGCAGGAGCCTCCACGTAGCAGTCAACGGAAGCACCTCGACCAGCTTCCCGGTGGAGGCCTCCGTTCCTGAGGGTCCGTCCATGGACCTATTCTGTGGAACATATACTAACGACCTCCTGCAAACCATCCCGGCAGCAAGCGCTTACGCCGACGACTGCACCCTCACCAGAACATACAAGAGGAGGAAGCCCAGGACGTGATAGAGTCCGTCAACAGACAGTTAGCAGACATAATGGCCTGGGGAAAGAGGTGGCAAGTCAGGTTTGCCCCTGACAAAACCAGGCCATGGTAATATCACGTTCTCAGGAGGACGCGAGGCAACTCCACGGCAGACTGAGATTCGGGAACGACACCATCCTTCTGCAGGCCAGCAATGACAACCTTGTCGTGGAGGTAGAATCCCAACTGCGCCTTGACCGTCACCTTGAAAGGGTGGCGCAAAAAGCCTCCCAGAAGGTGAACCTCCTGCGCCGCATGAAGAACCTCCTCGATGCTGAAGGCCTGAACACCCTCTATAAGGCACAAGTCCGTCCAGTGATGGGTATGCACCGCTCACCTGGATGGCCAGCGCCACTGCCACCTCAACCTGGTGGACAAGGTGCAGAGGAGGGCTGAACGCCTCATCAACGGCACCCAGCACCACCGACCGAGCCAGTGGGAGACACAGCGACAACAACAACAACAACACCCACACGAAGGAAGGGCAAGACCAGCCACGAACCAGCTGAATAGCCTGGAGCACCGTCGCCGCGTCGCTGCCCTGACGGTGCTACAAGGCACAAGTGGGCCTAGTGCCCCACCTGACGGACCCGATGGCTACATGGAGGAGGTCTGAGCGCAGCACTTGAACCATGCTAAGCAACGCCTTCCTCCTCGATGTGCCAATGGCCCGCTCCAGCACCCACCAACGTGCCTTCTCCATCGCAGCGGTGGTGTGGTGGAACAACCTCACTGCTGATGTGGATGTGACACAACTGTCCACTCAGCAGATGAAGGTTGCGTCCCACAGGTGGCTACTCCTACACCCACCGTAAACATGTATATATATAATTGTATAATATATTGTATAACATAATCGGCAGAAGCTTTTAAATAGCTCCCCAACGGTCAGGGAACTTAGCATAGACAAATAATACTGCCATGTACTAATGTACTGAACAGGTTTAAATAAAAAAAAAAGAGAGAGAGAGAGAGAGAGAGAGAGAGAGAGAGAGAGAGAGAGAGAGAGAGAGAGAGAGAGAGAGAGAGAGAGAGAGAGAGAGAGAGAGAGAGAGAGAGAGAGAGAGACACACACACACACACACACACACACACACACACACAGAGAGAGAGAGAGAGAGAGAGAGAGAGAGAGAGAGAGAGAGAGAGAGAGAGAGAGAGAGAGAGAGAGAGAGAGAGAGAGAGAGAGAGAGAGAGAGAGAGAGATTTACATAGATTTACTTAGAAAATCAGACCACACAGACCCCATGGTCCAGACTTGGTGGTCTGTCCTTAAACCTAAGTGATTTTACATTAATCAGAAGACTCCAAACGTTGCACTTCTACTCTAGTTGATATTAAGTTGAAGGAAGTGACGGTCGGTCGAGCTTAGCTTTTTGAAGGAGTCAATCGTGTTACACTGGACCACTGATGGTGGGAGCTTATTCCATTCTCGCACTACAACTTTGGTTAAGAAAACTTATGTGCAGTCTGAATTTACTTGTTCACATTTGAGTTTTACGCCATTGTTCCTCGTGCGCAAAGTGTCATTGATCATAAACAATTTTGATCTGTCTACATTCTTGAAACCATTAAGTATTTTAAAACATTCGATCAATTTTCCTCGGAGGCGACGTTTCTCAAGAGAGAGAACATGTTAAGGGTAGAAAACCTTTCTTCGTAGGATTTGTTGCGCAAGGAAGGGATAATTTTCGTTGCCCGACGCTGAACACCTTCTAATTTAGCAATAACCTATGCATTGATGGGAGACCAAAACTGTACCGGATATTCCAAGTGGGGTCTGACTAAACTATTGTAGAGCGGAAGTATTACATCTTATTCTTAAATAAAAAAGTTTCTTTTAATGAATCCCAACATTCTCTTCGCTTTATTTGCTGCATCGATGCAATGCTGTGAGAATTTGAGGTTTGACGCTATTTTGACCCCCAAGTCCTTGACGCATTGAACGCTTTTGAGTTTAACGCCGTGCATTTCGTAATCAAACTTCTTATTCCTCGTTCCAACTTGAAGGACCTGGCACTTGTCTACGTTAAAGGGCATCTCCCATCTATCCGACCAAGTTGAAATTTTGTGCAAATCCTCTTGGAGGCTTTGCCTGTCTTCGTCAGTGAGAACCGAGTTACCAATCTTTGTGTCGTCTGCAAATTTACTAATGCGGTTATTGAGTCCAACATCCACGTCGTTGATGTAAATAATGAAGAGCACTGGGCCAAGAACCGAGCCCTGAGGGACGCCACTAGTGACCGGCGCCCACTCTGAGTTAAATCCGTCAATCACTACTCTTTGTTGTCTGTTGCTCAACCAATTCGCGATCCATTGGTTTACCTGACCGTCAATACCTATTTGCTTTAATTTGTAAAGTAATTTATGATGCGGGACTTTATCAAACGCTTTCTGGAAATCAAGATAGACTACGTCCAGTGATTTGGTTACGTCATAAACAGTGAAGAGGTCGTTATAAAAGGTTAATAGATTTGATAGGCAGGATCTTTTGTTTCGGAAGCCATGTTGTGAGTCCCCAATTAATGAGTGGCTTTCAAGGTAACTCACAATTTTGTCTCTAATTATGCCCTCAAGTAGCTTACCTACAACCGAAGTTAGGCTAATGGGCCTGTAATTACCTGGTACTTTTTTGTCTCCTTTCTTAAATATCGGTGTCACGTTAGCCTTTTTCCAATCTGAAGGGACAATGCCTTGTCGCAAGGACATATTGAATACGGTTGTGAGGGAGGAGAGTATTTCGCAGAGAGAGAGAGAGAGAGAGAGAGAGAGAGAGAGAGAGAGAGAGAGAGAGAGAGAGAGAGAGAGAGAGAGAGAGAGAGACACACACACACACACACACACACACACACACACACAGAAAGGGAGAGAGAGAGAGAGAGAGAGAGAGAGAGAGAGAGAGAGAGAGAGAGAGAGAGAGAGAGAGAGAGAGAGAGAGAGAGAGAGAGAGAGAGAGAGAGAGAGAGAGAGCAGTCACAGGGAGAGGACGTACACGATCGACGCTCCGAGTAGCCACTCCTGAGGTTGCCTCAGGCTTCCCAGACGCCCTCACCACCTACAACACCACTTCATCACCACCACTGCAACGTGTTCTGTGTAGTGAAAAGTGTGTAGTGCCCTGTGAACAGTGCAGTGGAGTGTTTTTAAGGACAGTGTGTATAGCAGCAAGGTGTACGCCAGCCAGCGGGGTCACTGTGGCGCGTCCTGCCTCCTTGACCCAGCCTTTGTTGCCTGACCCCATACGCTCAGAGGATTTAAATCCCCTGGGACGTCCTCTCCACCCCCTTCACAGCTGCACTGCGTTCCACAGGAGATTAAGTGCGGCCACCCTCCTACGTGGCCCCACCCTGACCTGACCTCTCCCACATCTTACCATCTCGCACGCACATGGCTGGCTCTATCCCTCCACACAGCAAAATTGCCTGGGCCGGCCAAGCAGGCTTTCCTGGCGCCAGATACTGCTGCATCTGCAGCTACTCTACACGAGACAAGCCTGTAACGCCCTGCACCGGGGAAAACTGCCCCAACTCTGTGTGCCGTGAGTGTTTCTCAGACGCCGAGTTCTGCTGCTCCCAGACAACTGAACTAAGGCGTGCCCGCGGCTTCTCCCGGCCGGTGACTCACGAGGTGACCTCAACCACCATCTCGGAGCCCGAGGAAGCCAACCACGAGAACGTAGATGAACAAGGCGAACAAGACGTGCAGGTGGAAGAGCCAGAAAACATCGTACAGCATCTCATTGCATCCTCCAGCAAGGAGGAGCTCGCAAGGCGTCTCGTTCAGCTCCAGCAAGAGACTCAGAGGCAGAAACTAATCATAACAAGATACAAGGAGGAAAAAAAGCTTGTCCTGAATCAAAAAGTCGTCATAGCAAAAACTCTAAGTCTCCTTGAACAGATCGAAACCTCTGAGTTGGAGCAGAATCACCCACAAATTGCCAACATCGCCACGAGTGCACTACCCAGCAAGATTGACACAGACTGGGGGGAAGTGTGCTCCGAATCCCTCTCCTGGCGAAGCTGGTGGACGTCAGGCAGGCCACGCAAACTCGCCAAACTCGTGGACTGCTTGCCTCCCTCACCTAGCGTCGAAGTCGCCATTGGCTCGGACAGCAGCAACACCTCCACAACCTCCGACGACACCACCGCCACTACCAGCACCGCGAGCGGAGGCGCAGCTCAGGCCAGCGAGCGCGAGGACACAGACGCCAGCAGCAGCAACGACAACAACCGCGGCTCCCCTCGCTCCCGCCCTAGTGCCGGTGACGCTGACGGCGCGACAAGAAGAGGGAGCAGTCGAGACAACGTCCGGGGAGTACACTCCAACCGACAACCGCAGAGGTGGCGAGGAGCAAACAGGAGGCAGCAGCAGGAGGCGGAGAGACATCCATCAAACGCTGCTCACCGCGGTTCCTCTCGGCAGACGCCTCCCCCACCTCGTCGTCACCCGGCCAGACAAGGCCACCACAGCCGACCCACCCACGGACACCAACCCGCTCCTCGACGCCGCGACAAGGTGTGTGACTACTGCTCCCGTCGGGGACACGCAGCAGAGGAGTGTCACGCGAGGGCTGCAGACGAGAGGCAAGAACACCTCCTCAGACGTGTGATTGCTGAGGTTAGGCAGCCTGTCTCCAGTCACCTGCCCCCTCCACCGGGACCCTCACACATCGCGCCACAGCCTCCTTCCTGGGGCCATACACCTGGCTGGCAGTGGTCGACCCCTCCCTCCTACCTGAGTAGCTCCAGCACCCATCACCAACTCAGGTAGGATGGCAGACACGCCGAGGACTCGTCACCAGCTGGTGCTTCTCTCCGCCAACGTGCGAGGCCTCCGCACCAACATCGGGGACCTGACCCACAGCTTTGTCCTGAGGCACCGCGTGGACATAGCTGTGGTGACTGAAACGTGGCTCAACAGTGAGGTGGAGTTATCCTTCGGCAGGATTCCAGGCTACACCCACTGGATCAGGAGAGACCGGCAGGGAAGACAAGGCGGCGGTGTGGCAGTGTGCCTCAAGGAAGGAGTGCAGGCCCAGAGACTTGAAGTAGAGACACCACCCACGACAGAGGCGGTGTTTCTCAAAGTAATTCTGGCAGATGGCACTGCCCTCCTCCTGTGTGCCATGTACCGCCCCCCAAGGCAAGGGCCTGCCCCCCTGGATTTTCTGACGGAGCAAATGGACGACCTGCTGACTCGCCATCGCTGCAGGCATGTCCTAATCGTGGGCGACTTAAACCAGCACATGGAGGGAGCCGCCTACGAGAATCTCCTGACGGTGCAGGGTCTGGCAGATCATGTCACCTTCCCGACCCATGAGCGAGGCGGGACGCTGGATCCCGTTATCTCGGACCTGGGAGAGGGCAGGGTCACGTGCCAACAGCTTGGGCCGGTAGGCAGCTCTGACCACCACGCCATCCTGACCCGAGCAGACGTGGGCGTGGCGCGGGATGAGGCCACTTCCCACACTATCTGGCTGTGGGACAGAGCTGACTGGCCCTCCCTTAAAAGAGACCTGCAGCAAACAGACTGGCACACCCTTCTGTCTGGGCGAGCAGAGCCCATGGCGAAGGCCTTTACTGAACGTCTCAAAGCTCTCCAACGAGAGCACATTCCACACCGCCAGTACACCTCCAAGCCCACCGATCAGCCCTGGTTTGGTTACCGCTGCCGCCTTGCTGCAGAAAGAAAATATTCTGCGTGGCTCCGCTACAAAAGGAGCCCAACCCGCCGCAACAAAGCCCTGCATCGAGCAGCGTGCAACAATATGGTGGCCACCAGTAAATGGGCGAAACGGAGGTGGGAAAGAGACCTCCGCGCCAAGCTGTGTGGGCCAGGGGTGGGCAGCAAGACCTGGTGGACCCTTGTTAAGGAAAAGCAAGGCAGCAGCCACCAAGAAACAATCCCTCCCCTCACCAAGCAGGACGGCACCACAGCCACCAGCAGCAGGGAGAAGGCAGAGCTC
>NW_026110751.1:502500-512500 GCF_024679095.1 Eriocheir sinensis
TCCATGAATAAAGAAGACAAAAAAGATGAATATAAAAACCTAAAAAAATAAACAGAAACGTCTAACCTAACCAAACCCCAGACAGAGTGCGTACATCGGAGAGTCAGCCATCTTGTGGAGCATTTGAGTATAATAATAAATCCAAGTTGGCGTGTGGCTACAAAATCCATGAGTGTGTTAATTATCTTTCACATCAGGGAGGAAAAGGAAACAAGAACTCCCAACCAAAGCACAGGCAGAGTGAGTCCATTGGAGAGTCACCTTGTGGGGCATTTGTCTAGAATTCATCCACGCCATCTCGGTACTCAAAGAACGGCGGCGGGGGACACTTGCACCGCCAAGGCGTGAACTAATTGCTCGCGAAGTGGCACGAGATGAGACTTAATTACGGGAGAGAGTGGCGTGCGGTGAGGGGAGGGGAGGGGAGAGGAAGTGAGGGAAGAGAAAGGAATGGAAGGGAAGGGAAAGGAAGGGAGGAAAGATGAGACGAAGGAGGGGGAAGAGAAGGGAAGGAAGGAAGGGAAGGAAGGGAGGGAGGGAAGGAGGGAAGAGAAGGAAAGGAAGGAAGGAAGGAAGGGGAGGGAAGAGGAAGGGAAGGGAGGGGAAGTGAGGGAAGAGAAGGGAAAGGAAGGGAAGGGACGGGAGGGAAGGGGAGAGGAAGGGAAGGGAGGGGAAGGTAAGGGAGGGGAAGGGAAAGGAAGGGAGGGGAGAGGAAACGAAGGGAGGGGAAGTAAAGGGAGGGAAAGGGAAAGGAAGGGAAGAGACGGTAGGGGAGGGGAGAGGAAGGGAAGGGAGGGGAAGTGAGATGAGATGAAGTGAGGTGAGGTGAGAGGACGTGAGAGGGAGCGAAGCGGAAATATGATAAATGGAAATAAAAAGAAAATAAATGGAAAAAAAAGTTAATTATATTGTCAAGTGGATCAATGGGGAGGGTCGTGCCGAGGCTGTTCTGACGTCACGGCGATAATTTTTTTTTCTGTTTATTTATTTATTTATTTATTTATTTCCATGAGTGTTCTGTCACAACCTTAAGTCAGTGCTGTATTATAATCACATTCCTTTTTTAACACAAATTGCTAAACTCTATCTAGTAACCCTTCCTCTTGCCATGCATAATAGTAATAATAAATAACATAATAATAATAATAATAATAATAATAATAATAATAATAATAATAATAATAATAATAATAATAATAAAAATAATAATAATATTTTATTGAGAGCACACCGTTATTAATAAGAAATACTAATAACACTAATAATAATAATAATGATAATAATAATAATGATGATGACTATTTTAAGATAAGTGTGTGTGTGTGTGTGTGTGTGTGTGTGTGTGTGTGTGTGTGTGTGTGTGTGTGTGTGTGTGTTTCCTCCAGACACGGTCACGGTAATGGCCGCCGCTGTTCACATCAAAGTCTTGTCTTAATGAAGTGTCGTTGTCTGCCGCTGACACACAAAGGCCCTTCATCTTTAGGCTTAAGGAAAGGTTCATTAATCCTTACCCCTAGACTAAGTAAACTATAAGCCATGACTTGACGAGAGAAGCAGAGAACTAAGGTAACACACAAAGGCCCTTCATCTTTAGGCTTAAGGAAAGGTTCATTCATCCTTACCTCTAGATTAAGTAAACTATAAGCTACGACTTGATGAGAGAACTATGATTACATTTAAGTACATACACACACTAGCTTCAATACTGTGGGGAGTGTAGAACGTCAGCTTTTGTATCAGGAAGCTATTTGAAACGAACTAGATAGAATGGAACCTTTCAAAACAGTGGGTAGAGCTGCCTTTTCCAAGTGCTGTGTGGTGGGGTCATTGCTCGGGGTGTAAGTGGTGAGGGCAATGCTCGGGGTGTAAGTCTTGAGCATAACACTTGTTGGCCACACTGTCCATGTCCGTAACTGGCTGAGGTGTGTAACTGTTCCTGATGACATGTCTTTAACCTCTGCGCCTGGTGCTGTGCCGCACTGCTTCCCCTACCACACCACACCTTGGTCAGACCACCTCCGTTAGCTTGTCCGCCTTCTGTAAATACAATTTTGCTTTCCTGTCCTCGGCGCTGTGAATGTGGTGGTGGTGGTGGTGATGGTGGTGCCGTGGTGCAGCCCGAGCCAGAGGACGCGTGGGGGGACTGGGTCAGTTTCTCGCCCTCACAGATCACCGCCCACGACGACGCCTTGTTCAGGGTAAGGAGGCCACGCGCGACACGGGAACCTGTGAGATGGTTTCCGTGTGCACGCTCAGCATGGAAGGCATCGCTACCTTTGTGCTACTCACGTACTTGACTGTAAAAAGACATTGATTGACGTATTTGCAAGTCCGTTATAACTAGCCGCTGCAGCGTGGCGAGGTGGGCGTGTCTCCCAGCCACGCTCCTCCACGCTGCACGCACCGCATTGCAAGTGTAAAGTCTGCAGTGACGTGATTGGCACAGGTACACAGTTTTTAGTGGCTTCGTATTTCACCATTAGCTTGAGTACTTCACCGATTGGTTCATTTTACGTTTCGTCAGTATTTTCAGTTGCCATGTCTGACTAGCCTGGCCCAGCGACCGAACTGACAACAGCCTCAAAGCGACGAGCCGGGTTTTGATCTGTCGTGGTGGCGGAGCGTCTCAGAGCATCACAACGCGCGTGTTTCCCCCGGCCAGTGACCTAAAATAAAGTACCGCCCAGCTGTCAACATAACCCAGGGGTGTAGAAACCCATTCATAGGAGCCTCAAGAGTGTTCAAGCCCGCGCCGCACAGGGACCACCACACAGCTTCCTCGCGCCACATCGGACATCTGAGTGTCTCGTGGCCAGGCATGAACAGCTAGCACACAAGGCTCCACGCGTCCCTTTACCGCATTGTCGGCCCCGAAGACTGTGGCGTGGTATTCTTAGCCTCCGAGGAAACACGCAATGCTGAGACACGTTCATGCTTCCCTAATGCATATAGTAAAGAGGGACACGTAATATATCTGCGTTCCTATTTATATCAGTGCAGGACTCGCGAGCTGGAAGTCAACTTGTCCTGACGGTCGCCTCTTTGTCGTGTTCCGAGTCTTCGTTGTCCAGCGAAGTTTATTGTTACTAAATATCGACTTTGTTGTGGCCAGTGAGTGCCCTGTTTTCTGCTGGACTTTCTGTAACTGCAACGTTTGTTATTAGATATATATGTGAAAGGTGATACAATCCTAATAATTAGCTCACCAACGCCACTGCAGCCAAGCTTTTCCCGTTAATGGAAGCGGTAAAGGCTGAATAATCGTTCTCAATCGTAAACGGTTAGTCTGCGGTTGTTCAACGACCATGTATAACGACGGGCTGATAAATCTGACAAAGAAGAAGAAGAAGAAGAAGAAGAAGAAAAAGAAGATGAAAAAAAAGGTCTGCGGGTGTTCATCTACGTGTTTACCGCCGTACTAACCTATCACAGCCACCTTTAGTACTGATAATGGTTACGTAGACGAGTGGCGGCGCTGTTTACTAATAATGGTTACGTAGACGAGTGGCGGCGCTGTTTACTAATAATGGTTACGTAGACGAGTGGCGGCGCTGTTTACTAATAATGGTTACGTAGACGAGTGGCGGCGCTGTTTACTAATAATGGTTACGTAGACGAGTGGCGGCGCTGTTTACTAATAATGGTTACGTAGACGAGTGGCGGCGCTGTTTACTAATAATGGTTACGTAGACGAGTGGCGGCGCTGTTTACTAATAATGGTTACGTAGACGAGTGGCGGCGCTGTTTACTAATAATGGTTACGTAGACGAGTGGCGGCGCTGTTTACTAATAATGGTTACGTAGACGAGTGGCGGCGCTGTTTACTAATAATGGTTACGTAGACGAGTGGCGGCGCTGTTTGCTAATAATGGTTACGTAGACGAGTGGCGGCGCTGTTTACTAATAATGGTTACGTAGACGAGTGGCGGCGCTGTTTGCTAATAATGGTTACGGAGACGAGTGGCGGCGCTGTTTGCTAATAATGGTTACGTAGACGAATGGCGGCGCTGTTCACCCCGCGGGGCGCACCACACCGGCGGCGGCAGAGGATCCGTGTCAGTGTCATCGTCGGCATGGCTCGGCTCCCTGTGGTGTCACGTCGGCGCGTGCAGGCGGTGTAAATAGCAAGTGTGTCTAGATGTACTTTTGTTTTACTTTTATGATTTGGTTCCGCGTCTCCGTCACTGGCGGTGTCCAGAGGGCATGTTGAACCCCCTTGTGACTGTTTTGTTTTACTTTTATGACTTGGTTCCGCGTCTCCGTCACTGGCTGTGTTCAGAGGGCATGTTGAACCCCCTTGTGACTGTTTTGTTTTACTTTTATGATTTGGTTCCGCGTCTCCGTCACTGGCTGTGTTCAGAGGGCATGTTGAACCCCCTTGTGACTGTTTTGTTTTACTTTTATGATTTGGTTCCGCGTCTCCGTCACTGGCTGTGTTCAGAGGGCATGTTGAACCCCCTTGTGACTGTTTTGTCTCATAGCAGGACACGGAGCAGGTGTTCTCTGGGACGGACGCCTCCTGATGTCCTAGAAGATGTGCCCCTGACAGTTTGTGCTGCACGCATTGTGTTATAATATTTATGTTCTGTTCTGTGTTAGCCCGGGAACACGAGCCACGGGGCAGGACACACACACGCCCCCTGAGGCCGTCTGTGCATGTGCGCGGCGTTGTCGTGTCTCAGTGTTCCGTTCATCCTTCTGTTCCGTGTAGTCTTGGGCAGCATGGTGACAGTATCTTGTTGTTCGTACTGCAGTAGACGTAATGACTTCGTTTTCTGGAATGTGTATGTTAGCATTAACTCAGTAACGTCACTAACATGTTTATTTGTAAGTCGTTTCAAACTCCACTCACTAAACCTCTCTCTGGGAAAGGAGACTAAATGTATGATCACATATAAAACCTATTTACTTCTTAAACATACTTGGGGTTTTGATCCTATATCTGCATGTTTTTGACGTCCATACAAAGCCGTGAGATACATTCCTTTAGGGGAGGTTGACTTAAATGATCACCAACACTCGAGCAACGTTCCCCTATAACACATCGGTTGTCCCAAGGTAGTGCAAGCAGACGGAGCATTGCCTTCACGGGCCTTGTAGCCACGTGGACCTCCCTGCTCGGTGCCGCCTCAATACCTTCCCTATTCCCTGAAGGTGTTCGCCAGAGATGCGGACGTGGGCATGAACGGTGACCTGACTACAGCATCAGGACCGGCAAGGGCAAGAAGGGCTGCTTCAAGATCCACCCGAAGACTGGCCAAGGTACAGCAACAAGGCCTTTCCCCGAGCAAGACCTTCGATTTGATGGTGAGTGCTGACATGCCTTTTTTTACAGCTAAAGAAACAGCTCAAGGGCAACAAAAAAGGTAGAAAAAAGCCTGCTAATCGCTGCTCCTACAGAGACAAAAGTGATGAGCGGCCAAAAGAGGAGAGGTGTCTTGATACGCCCTCTTGAAAGAATTCAAGTCAGAGGCAGGAGGAAATATAGACGAAGGAAGGCTGTTCCAGAGTTTACCAGTGTAATTGATGAAAGAATGAAGATGCTGGTTAACTCTTACATAAGGGATTTGGGCAGTAGAATATTCGTGTAAAAATTGATCCCATGATAAGGTTGCTTCCCCTTACCTTAGCTATGATAACAGTAATTGGCTGAGACAAGTTAAATCCCCCCTTGAAAACAGTATACCCCAAACTGTTCCCCATATTCCCGAACATTTCGGGGCTCAGGTCGGTATCTTGAGAAGTTTCCGCCGCTCACACCAACCATTTCCAAAGGCCGAAGAGAAGGTTCATCGGGTTCTAATGAGTGTTTTTAGTTCCATAGTACAGATGATGGGTCAGACTACCACCAGGGTCATAAAACTACCCCTGGAAATGACCAAAACTCCTGCGAAAGCCTTGTCAAATACATGTGTCAGGTCGCCGGAATATGTAAGAATATGGCCCTCCCTGAGTTACACACCCACATTTGATAAGGATTTTGTAGAGGTTGCTGTTGGTATTCCCATGGGTAGTTTTATGAGCCTAGTGATAGTTTGACAAGGCTTCTGCACCATGAACGCAAAGCCAACTCTTTAGAACCCAATTAATCTCCTTTTCGGCCTTTATGAGAACTGAAATCGTGTGAGAATACTGACTTGAATCTGTTTGTCTCACTCACACACCTTCCCTTCCTCCTCCTCCTCCTCCCCTTCAGAGCCTGGAAATACTTGTTGTGAGAGATAGAATCGCTTGGGAATATCTGACGTGAATCTGTTTGTCTCACTCACACACCTTCCCTTCCTCCTCTTCCTCCCCTTCAGAGCCTGGAAATACTTGTTGTGAGAGATAGAATCGCCCGGGAATATCTGACGTGAATCTGTTTGTCTCACTCACACACCTCCCCTTCCTCTTCCCCTCAGAGCCTGGAAATACTTGTGAGAGATTGCATCGCCTGAAAATACGGATGGAATTTGTTTATTTCTTCCCGTCAGATCCTGGAAATATTGGTTGTGAGAGCTGAAATCGCCTCAGAATACGGACCTGAATTTCCTTGCCTCCCTCACACACCTCCTCTTCCTCCTCCTCCTCCCCGTCAGAGCCTGGAAATACTTGTGAGATCTGAAATCGTGTGAGAATGCGGACGAGAACTCCCTTGCCTCCCTAACACCTCCCCCTCCCCTTCCTCTTCCCCTTAGAGCCTGGAAACACTTGTGAGAGATTGCATCACCTGAATATACGGATGGAATTTGTTTATTTCTTCCCCGTCAGAGCCTGGAAATACTTGTGTGAGAGCTGAAACCGTCTGAGAGTATACGGACGAGAACTCCCTTGGCTCCCTAACACCTCCTCTTCCTCCTCCTCCTCAGATCCAGGTGAAGGACAAACGGGCGCCGCAGCTGACGGCCACCACGCGGGTCCTCGTGCGTGTGATGGACGTGCCCGAGGAGTCTCCCAACCCGCCGGTCCTGCAGCCGCCGCCCCCCGCCCACGTGATGGAGACGGACGCGCCGGGCCACCTGGTGTCCTTCATCAACGCTCGGGACCCGGATAACGACACCTTGTGGTACTACATCACAGGTGAGGGACATATAGGGTTGCATTCTTAACCCGGTAGCAGCGACGGGCCAAATTTGTGCCATGATGATACATAATCTGATCACAAATGCATTGATATATATTATGAAATGGTTTGTGGAGGGTGATTTTATCATGTTTCTCGCTTGGAAGGACCATTAAGAAACTTGATCCCCGCTGCTACCGGGTTAAACATTTCGGAGCCCAAGCAAATCTATTTGACAAGACTTTCGTAGGAGTTGTGGGCATTTCCAGTAGTGTTATGACCCTGGTGTTACGTTGACCCTTCTTCTGTAACTTGATCCTAAAAAAAACGCTCATTAGAACCTGACTGATCTCCTTTTTGGCCTTTGGAAATTATTGATGTGAGAACCGAAAGCGTCAAGCAATATCGGTCGGAGGCCCTTGTTGACTTTGCTGCATTCCTATTCATACGGAGATGTGCACCGCCGCCACGCGCAACTATAGCCTGTCCTCACAACTGTACCTTTAGTCACCGCTCGTCCTCGTCTTGGTAGCCGGTGACGTGACGAGTACAGGAACAGTGACCAGACTAACTGTTTACACTGGTCACAGAATGGCTCACACATTTTGTTGTTGTTGTTGTTGTTGGATCAATATTTTGTTTTAGAGGGAAATACCTTAGAAGAGTGACGTTTATTTCTAGGTTATGATTTTCTCACTTTGTTTCCTTTGATAACGTGTTTTCTCTCATGGCCAGAATAACTTTTTTTTTTTCGCCTCTTTTTTTTTCTCGCTACAGAATGGCGACCGTAAGTTTTGGGTTGTATTAGTGATTTGAGGGAAAAACAATACCTACTAAATAAGAGTTGCCTAATCACGTTTATTTCAAGGATGTGATTTGCTCGCTTCATTTCCTCAGCTAAACTGTTTTTCTACCGGTCAGAGTATTCATTTCAGCTAAACTGTTTTTCACCGGTCAGAGTAACTTTTTTCACGCTACGGACTGGCTACCCAGTCAAGTTTTGGGTGTATCGGTGACTGGGGAAATTTTTACCCAGGACATGTCTCGCCTGCTTTGTTTTCTTTGCTAACGTATTTTCACCGGTCAGAGTAACCGTTTTTCACGCTACGGAATGGCTACCTCAGTCAGGTTTTGGGTGTCAGTAAGGGGGAAAAGTATACCTAGGACATGTCTCGCCTGCTTTGTTTTCTTTGCTAACGTATTTTTCACAGGCCAGAGTAACCGTTTTCACGCCACGGAATGGCTACCTCAGTCAAGTTTTGGGTGTGTCAGTAACTGGGGGAAATAATACCAAGGACATGTCTGGCTCACTTCTTTTGCTAACGTATTTTTCTAGCGGTCAGAGTAACTGTTTTTCACGCTACGGAATAGCGAACTCAGTCAAGTTTTGGGGTGAATCAGTAATTTTTGGAAGAATAATACGTAGGATATGTTTCTCTGGCTTTGTTTTCTTTGTTAACGTGTTTTCTATCGTTCAGAGTAACTTTTTTTACGCTACAGAATGGCGAACTCAGTGAAGTTTGGGTGTGTCAGTAACTGGGGAAAATTATACCTAGGACACGTCTCGCTCGCTTCTTTGCTAACGTATTTTTCCATCAGTCAGAGTAACTGTTTTTACCCTACAGAATGGCGAACTCAGTCAAGTTTTGGGGTGAATCAGTAATTTTGGGGAAGAATAATACGTAGGATATGTTTCTGGCTTTGTTTTCTTTTTTAACGTGTTTTCTACCGGTCAGAGTAACTTTTCTTTACGCTACAGGATGGCGAACTCAGTCAGCTTTGGGGTGAATCCGTAATTTTGGGAAGAATTATACCTAGAATGTGTTTCGCCTGCTTTCTTTCCTTTGTTAACGTAATTTTCTACCGGTCAGAGTAACTGTTTTTCACGCTACAGAATGGCGAACTCAATTTTGGATTGAATCATTAATTTCGGGGAAGAATAATACCAAGGATATGTTTTGCTCGCTCCATTTCCTTTGCGAACGTGTTTTCACTGGTCAGAATATCCGTTCATACGCAACAGAATGGCTAACTCATCTTTGGGGTTGAATCAGTAAATTGGGAGAGGAAAATAATGCCTTAGAGTTAGTAACGTATATCTCTATGGTGATCTGTTGTGTTCGCTTGTTTCCTTCGATTACGGTTGTGCCCTGTCTCCTGGGATCTGTTCCTCTCCTATAATTCCTTCCCTTCTGTCTCTCTCCGGCATATGACCACAGATGTTGCGCCGACTAAACGAAACTTTCCAACTTTTCCTTCGATTACACGTTTTCTACCGGTCAGCATAACTTTTACCTTACAGAATGGCGAACTACGTCGTTTTGGGGCGAATCAGTAATTTGGGATAAGTTTTGCTCGCTTCATTTCTTTTTTCTCGTGGGTAGAGTAACTTTTTTTTTACGCTACAGAATCAGTAATTTGGGAAAAGTATAGCTCGATTAATTTCTTTTATCTCGTGGGCAGAGTAACTTATTTTTTACTCTACAGAATCAGTAATTTGGGATAAGTTTTGCTCGCTTCATTTCCTTTTTCTCGTGGGTAGAGTAACTTTTTTACGATACAGATTCAGTATTTTGGGGAAAAACAATACCCAGGATATATTTTGCTCGCCTCATTTCCTTTGCTAACGTATTTTTCTCGTGGGCAGATTAACCTTTTTTTTACGCTTCAGAATGGCGAACTATTTATTTTTTTTGGTATATCAGAACTGTGGGGAAAAAATGATACCTAGGATATGTGTTGCTCGCCTCATTACCTTTGCTAACGTATCTTTCTCGTAGGCAGATTAACTTTTTTTCTTTTACGCCAGAGAATGGCGAACCCAGTTAAGTTTTGGGTATATCAGAACTGGGGAAAATAATACCCAAGACATGTCTCGGTCGCTCTGTTTTTGCTAACGTATCTTTCACCGGTCAGTAGCTTTTCTTTACGCTACAGAATGGCGAACTCTAGTTTTGG
>NW_026110751.1:517500-520000 GCF_024679095.1 Eriocheir sinensis
CATACCCCTTCCCTTATACCACTTCCCCAACCAGTCACCCACTCAGACCCTCCCACCCACGCCCTCACATCCCCCTTCCCCTTCTCCATGCAGTCAATCACCCCTCCCTCACTCCTCCCCTTCCCCAGTCAGTCAAACAGTCATACCCCTTCCCTTATACCACTTCCCCAACCAGTCACCCATTCAGCCCCTCCCACCCACGCCCTCACATCCCCTTCCCCTCTCCATGCAGTCATCACCCTCCTCACCCTCCCCTCCCCAGTCAGTCAAACAGTCATACCCCTTCCCTTATACCACTTCCCCAACCAGTCAACCATTCAGCCCCTCCCACCCACGCCCGCACATCCCGTCCCATTCTCCAGCAGTCAGTCACCCTCCTCACCCTCCCTTCCCCAGTCAGTCAAACAGTCATACCCCTACCCTTAAAACACTTCCCCAACCAGTCACCCACTCAGACCTCCCACTCCACGCCTCACATCCCCTTCCCTTCTCCATGCAGTCAATCACCCTCCCCACCTCCCTTCCCCAGTCATTCAAACAGTCATACCCCTTCCCTCACAACACTTCCCCAACCAGTCACCCACTCAGACCCTCCCACCTACGCCCTCACATCCCCCTTCCCCTTCTCCAGGCAGTCAATCACCCCTCCCTCACACCTCCCCTTCCCGAGCCAGTCAACCAGTCACCCAGCCTTTCCCACCTCCTTTCTCCAATCAATCACTCAACCAAACATTCCTATCACAGTTTCCCTCCCTCAACCACCCAACCAGTACTTCGTCAGCCCTGCAGGAGGTTAGCAAGGCAGCCCACTCCGCCTAGCTCGGCCAACCAGAGGAGGAGAGCGGCAGGATGGCGTACGTAGCCGGGCAAAACAAAGGAGAGACAAAAAGCTAAAGAAAGAACCGAATTCAACAATGGAGGAAGGAGACGGCGAGGAACCTATTTGAGTGGGAGGGAGAGGAAGGGACGGGGATGGAAGGGATTAGCGAGAGAGTGGTGTGGGGGAGGAGAGGGAAGGACGAAGTGGAAGAGTAGACAGAGGAAGTGAATGGGGAGGAAAATGTAGATAAGAAAAGTAGAAAGGAAGTACAGCATGGAAGGAAACATAGAACAGAAAGTAATAGAAAAAGATGAAGGGAAGATAAAACACAGGGAAGAGAAGGAAAGGGAGAGGGGAAAATACGAGAAAGGAATGGTGAGGAGAAGATAGGAAGGAAGGGAAAAGGGAAAGGAGGGAAAAGCGAAAGTAATGAGGGAAAAGAAAATTGAAATGAGGAAGGCAAAGAAGGAAAAGGAAGAGGAAGGGGAATTAGAGAGGAAGGAAAGGAAATAGAGGAGAAAGTATGGGAAGAAGGATAAGGAAGGAGAAAAAAGAAGAGAGAAAGAGAAAGAAAGGAAGAAGGGGAATGAAGGGAAAGAAAAGGAAGGAGAGAGAAAGAGGGAAGGGGGTGAGTCAGCCTACCTCTACTCAACAAAGGGTATGGGAAGAAAAGGGGAGGGGGGAGGAAGAGGGGGAGGAAGAAGAGGGGGGAAGAGGGGGGGGGGATGATGCTAATGCGGCCTAACTTAACATGAGGGGGCGGTGAAGGGGGAAGGAAGGGGAAGGCAGACAATGTAAGGGGAGGAGGAGGAGGACGAGGAGGAGGAGGAGGAGGAGGAGGAGGAGGAGGAGGAGGAGGCTGTACTAAAACCTTAATTTAATAAGTAGATGAATGGCAGGGGTGTGGCGGGACCTTATGAAGAAGAGGAGGAAGAAGAAGAAGAAGAAGAAGAAGAAGAAGAAGAAGAGGAAGAAGAAGATGATGAACAAGTATAAGATTAAGAAGAAAAAGAAGAACAATTGTAATAAATGAGAAGAAGAAGAGAAAGTAGAATAAAGGGGAAGAAGAAGAAGAAGAAGAAGAAGAAGAAGAAGAAGAAGAAGAAGAAGAAAAGACGAAAAAGAAAAAAAGGAAAAAAAGACAAGAAATAACAATAACCAAAAAAAAACAGAACAAAAAAAAAGAAGAAAAATACGATGACGATGATGATGATGATGATGAACAAGAAAAACAAATGATAGTGATGATGATGATGACAAAAAACACTCAACACGTTTCAACATCACCACCACCACCACCATCACCACCACCACCACCATCACCATCACCACCACCATCACCACCACCACCACCACCATCACCACCACCATCATCACCACCACCACTATCACCACCACCACCATCATCACCATCACCACCACCACCACCATCACCACCACCACCACACGTCAACTTCTCGTTCATCATAAAAGGAATAAGAAAAAAAAAAAACAAGAAAAAAAAAAACATTCTGTCAAACATCGCATCATAAAAACAGGAAATCCGAGGAAATACCAAACCAGAGGAGGAGGAGGAGGAGGAAGAGGAGGAGGAAGAGGAGGAGGAAGAGGAGGAGGAGGAGGAGGAGGAGGAATGTAGTGGTTATGGAGAGGAGGAAGAGACGAGAATGTTTGGGATGA
>NW_026110751.1:523951-548951 GCF_024679095.1 Eriocheir sinensis
TCCCGTCAGGACCTGGCGACTTGTTATTCTTAAGCTTATCTATCTCATCCTGAACTATTTCCCTGGTAATGATTATATCCCTCAATTTATCGCCATACCCGCCCTCGTACACCTGAACTCTTTCCGGTATAGTCGTTCGATCCTCCTATGTGAATACTGAAAGGAGTAGTCGTTCAACAATGTGCTCATATTTTCGTAATTTTCTACTAGCTCCCCTGTGTTTGTTTTCAGCGGTCCAATTTTCTCCCGTGTTTTGTTCTATACATCTGAAAGAAGCCCTTCGGATTACTTTTCGCCTCATTTACTACTTTGATCTCATAGTTCTTTTTGCTATCCTGGTGTTTTCTTAACTAATCTAGATAGTTCGACGTACCGGCCCCTGAGATATGTTTCCCCATTCTTTATTTTCTGATAAATTCCTTCTTTAACCCAATCTCGTGTTTTAGTCCACGAGTCATCCATAGGATCATTGTTTTCTTTTCTAAGTGTTCGCTGTGGTATATGCTGTTCTTGCCCTCTACTATTACTCTAACTAAATTATTGTAAGACATTTCTACCTGGTTCTCCTGGCTCTCAATCCGCAGTTCTGGCCCTCATGAATCCTAAATTATCCCAGTTTACCCCTTCAAGATGTCTTCAAGCCCCTCGTAGTTTGCTCTTCTAAAATCTGGCACTAACACTGGGTTTGGTTCTTGAGTTACCGCCCAGTCTAAGCTAAAACAGACCGTTCTGTGATCACTATTTCCTAACTCTTCGCCCACCTCCAACTCACATAGCAAGTTCCCATTATTGGTTAGGACTAAGTCTAATATGTTATCTCCTCTGGTAGGCTCAGTAACTACCTGCTTAAGGAAATTATCTTGTATAACTTCAAGAAAGTCCTCGGCTTCCAGGTCACCCACTAGATCTTCCCAGTCTATATTCCTATAATTAAAGTCCCCCAGTACGCAGACATTTCTACTCATACTCGCCCTGGCAATCTCCTGTAGTAATATACTCGTGTCCTGCCTGTTAAGGTTGGGTGGCCTGTATATAACTCCTAGAGTTAGTTTTTCTTTCCCTTTGTAAACGTCCACCCAAACTGATTCTGAATCCATGTTAGTTTTGACTGAGTTGTTAACTAAACATTTAAGTGAGTCTTTAACATATGGCGCAACTCCACCTCCCTTTCTGCCTTCTGTCTTTGCAGAAACATCTGATAACCCGTTATTTCAAATTCTGATCTAAAATTTCTATTAGCAGTGTCTATCCATGTCTCAGTGATCGCTATTATGTCAAAATTTTCTGAACAAGCTTCACCCCTTAGTAAGTCTATCTTGTTTCTGAGGCTCCTGCTGTTAGTATAGAAGATTCTTAGCCCGTCCTCTGTTACTCCTCTAGAATTACTTC
This sequence comes from Eriocheir sinensis, assembly GCF_024679095.1. NCBI lineage: Eukaryota > Metazoa > Arthropoda > Malacostraca > Decapoda > Varunidae > Eriocheir > Eriocheir sinensis. Next base: position 525,341 of record NW_026110751.1, read on the forward strand.
TAAGCTGCCTGGTTATATTATGAGCTAGATGTCCCCTCCCATTACTCCTCCCATTGCTCCCATTACTCCTCCCCCCCTCGCCTATACTAAAAAATACTAAAAATACTAAAAATACTAAAAATTATATATTCATGTACTTTATTGTATAAATGTGAAGAATAACCATTGTAAAATGGAATAAACTTCTGAATCTGAATCTGAATCTGAATCTCTCTCTCTCTCTCTCTCTCTCTCTCTCTCTCTCTCTCTCTCTCTCTCTCTCTCTCTCTCTCTCTCTCTCTCTCTCTCTCTCTCTCTCTCTCTGTGTGTGTGTGTGTGTGTGTGTGTGTGTGTGTGTGTGTGTGTGTGTGTGTGTGTGTATCTATCTATCTAATCTATCTATATATTCCTATCGCTCTTTCTCCCCTCTTCACCCTCTCAACATAACTTTTATAATGCATATGCCATTTTTATCGCGCAGACTTCCTTCCCTTTTCCCTTCCTTCCTTTATTCCTCTACTCAATACTCTCTCTCACTATCTATCTGCCAGTGTCTGTGTCTGCCTGATTGCCTGTCTATCTGTCTGTCTGTCTCTCTGTACACTCAGGAACACAGGACGCCATAAGATTACATATCCAACTTTTTGACTCGGAAAGAAGGAATAGTAGCAGCAGTAGTAGTTGTTATTGCTGTGTAGTAGTTTTTGTTGTTGTTGGTGGTGGTGTAGAAGTGTCCATTCTTCTTCACAGCCTATCATCTTCCCCTCTCTATGTCTTGACACGTAAAGTAAAATAAAGTAGTAGTAGCAGGAGGAGGAGGAGGCGGACGAGGAGGATAACACAAAGGAACACAAAGGAAGAACAAACAACAGCAGACCTGCTGGTCCTGACGAGGCTGTTTGTGACAAGCTACACTAACTATCTAATCAAAGGTGGAAGATGAAGGACAGCTAAGGCGAAGGCTCCTCCTCACCCCCCCATCCCTCCAGCCAAAGCTGGCAGGAAAGGAAAAAGAACCATGCAGCATGGAAAATCTGTATGGAAATTATGTAGGAAAGAGGAAAGAACTACCATTACTGCTACCACTAACCGGGCGATAAAAGCGGACAAGGACACCAGTATTCGAAAGAACTTAACGTTATTACGACAATGAGTAATATCTTAGTTGCTGGTTGGATTCAAAACACTTGTCTAATCTATTCTTGAAGGCCGTAACTGTTGTACTATCAACGACATCACAAGGTAGAGAGTTCCAAACATTAACAACTCGATTGAAGAAGAAGTGTTTAGCTTCGTGCGACGAAAATCTTTTACCACTTATCTTCAAATTGTGATTTCTTCTTGTTCTATTTGATCGATCAATTGTAATCTTCCGCATTAATATCACTGAATCCTTTAAACACTTCTATTAGATCGCCTCGCATTCTTAGTTTTGATAGACTGAATACATTTACTCCTTTAAGCCTTTGTTCATATGATAAATTTCTCAACCTAGGAATCATCTTTGTTACTCTTCGTTGAACCCGTTCCAACTTTTTTATGTCTTTCCTGTAGTAGGGAAACCAAAACTGTACATAGTACTCTAGACGGGGTCGAACCAACGAATTATACAGTTTTAATATTACTTTTTTCCGATTTATTATTAAAGACTCGTCCGATGAAGCCAACCAATTTGTTTGCAGTTTTAACTACCTCTGAACAATGCTGACCGGGCCTTAAATCGCTTGATATAGTGATTCCAAGACCCTTTTCTTTACTTACTGCAGAAAGTTGTTTGCCATTCATTACGTACCGAACGCAATTGTTATTTTTTCTGATGTGCAGCACTTTACATTTGTCAACGTTAAATTTCATTTGCCATTCATTGGCCCAACGTTCAAGTCGATCTAGATCTGATTTTAAAGCTTCTTCGTCGAGTGTCGCAGTAACTTTACTAGCAATTTTTGTGTCATCAGCAAATTTTGATACTTTGCAAGTGAGCCCATCATCGATATCATTAACATAAATTAAGAAGAGCATGGGGCCAAGCACTGATCCTTGAGGTACGCCGCTTCTGACGTCGAGCCAGTTAGATGTAACACCGTTTATAACTACTCTCTGTTTCCGCTCAGAGAGCCAGTCCACAAGCCAATTGTGAATGTTACCCGAGATACCGTGCGCCAATAGTTTGCTGAGGAATCGTTGGTGGGGGACCTTATCAAATGCCTTTTGAAAATCCAGATATGTGATATCTACTGATCTGCTTTCATCGAACACCTCAAAAATATAATTAAAAAAATCAAGTAAGTTAGTTAAACACGAACGTTTACTACGGAAGCCATGTTGCGAATTATTTATCATATTATTTTCTTCGAAGAATTTCACCATATTATCGCGAATGATAGTCTCCGTTAACTTACAAACAATAGATGTCAGGCTAATTGGTCGATAGTTTCCTGGATGAGACTTGTCCCCCTTTTTGAAATTTGGTGTGACATTTGCAAGTTTCCAATCCGACGGAACTTTTCCAGCTGTTAAAGATTTACTGAATATGATGGAGAGCGGTTTATAAATTTGATGTTTGATTTCTTTTAAGACCCTAGGGGTAATTTTGTCTGGACCAGGAGCTTTGCTTACTTTAATCTTTTCAATTGTGCGTAAAATGTCACTTTCTACGATAAGCACGCCACTTAACATCTTTTCGGTCCTTCTAACCTCTGGCGGTTGAGGTGATAAACAATCTTCGTCGGTAAATACGGATGCGAAAAAGTTATTTAGGATTGTAGCCATTTCATTTTCATCGTTCGTGTGGTTACCATTATCATTAGCAAGCGGTCCGATACCACAAGTGAGGGACTTTTTATTATTTACATAACAACAACAACAAAAAATTAGGATTAGATTTACTTGTTTCCGCTATATATTCTTCAAGATTTTTCTTGCTTCGTTTTATTAATTTCTTGGTTTCGCGGCGAATTCGGTCCAAATCTAGTTTGTTAGCCTCACTCTGAGTTGATAAGTATCTACTGTATACGCGTTTTTTAAGAGATAGGCTATTTTGAATTTCAATATTCCACCATTTGGGTTTCTTTTTAAAAGCTGAACGTCTGTTACGATAGGGTACGCATATGCTTATGGCATTGATCAATATTGTGGTGAAGGCCCCCCAAGATTTATCAATATCTGTTTCCGCCGAGATTTCAGTCCAGTCAGAATTATTTACAATTGATCGGAGTCTTACGAAATTCGCTCTCTGATAATCAGGCACCTTTTCTTTACTAGGAGTTACTTTACTTTCTTTCATATTGATGCTGAATGTGATTGTTCGGTGATCGCTAGAACAAGAAATTGGACCAACATTTACTTCGTTAACTAGATAAGCTGTCGTTGAAAAGATAAGGTCAAGTATATTATTTTCCCGAGTCGGTTCTTGAACGTGTTGATGTAAATCACTTTCTAGTAAATTTGTGTACAGGTCGAGCCCTGTATGACAGTTCAACGGTTCACCCCATCTTTTCACTGGCAAGTTAAAGTCCCCAACAATTACTGCCTCGCAACTGCTACTTGTTTCTAATAATAATTCACTTAATGCGTGGTCGATATCAAAAGTCTGTTGTGGCGGTCTGTAGATAAGTCCAATTACTATTTTACGAGATTTATTTTTAATTTCAATGAAGACCGTGTCTACGTTGGTTATAATATCTGTTTTCACGGATACTGGATGGAGAGAGTTGTGGCTATAAAAGATAACGCCTCCACCCTGTCTGTTCTCTCTTTCATGACTAAAGATGGTATAACCCGGTAATCTATATTCCGCAATGAAATCTCTATTTGAAGTGTCTAACCAAGATTCTGTGACTCCGATGATGTGGTAATGATTTGTAGCTGCGAGGACTTCTAAGTCTTCACATTTGTTACGTAGGCTACGAGCGTTTACATAGCAAGCTTTAATGTGATTCGGGTCGGGAGCTTTGCGGGTTGAGTGATCCCTTACGGTGGAGCTGCTGGTGTTCTCGCCTCCGCGTTTTTTGGCTTTCGAAGAGCCACTTGGTCACAGAGCAGCCTCCCGAAACGGGCTGCTCCAACAGGGTTTAAGTGGATGCCATCAGCAAGGAACAAGTCTGAATCGTAGTAAAAACTGTTCCACAAGTTAGCGAACTGGACGTTTTCTTGTGAGCAAAGGGACTGAAGTCTGCTGTTTGTGCTGAAGGCCTTACTGTAAAAGCTAGATTCGGCACCGACCCTCGGGAGGATTCCTGAGATTATGATGTTACTGGCATCCGTTTTACGTTTATACTGCTTGATTATGCGGCGGTATTTCTCAAGTAGTTCCTCAGAACGGGAAGATGGAGACTGAGAAGGAGGACGAGGACGAGGCGAAGGAGGAGGAGGAGAAAGAGGAAGAAGTAGGAGTGTGTATACCTTTTCCCAAACCTCTTATCTTCTTCCCTATAAGTTAGAAAGTACAGCAGAGTAACACGCCGTCGCTCACGTCACTCTACAAAGGCTCAAAGTTGCCTGTAAGTGCCTCGGTCCACACTACCTTTCGTGTGTCCTTTTGTTGCTTTATTTGTGTCGGTGTTGTTGTTCGGGGAAAGTTTTTAAAGAATGGTCCAATGTTTTTGTTGTTGCTTTTGTTGCTACCGATCTGGGGTCATTTTCGTTGTTGTTTGTTTTTTCTCGCGCGTGTGTTTTCTTTTTCCCACCCCGGGCACGCGTTTGAATATCTTGGTAACGTAAATATTTGTTGATCCGCTAAGTTTAGAAACAGCTCAGAGGCAAAATAAAAAGAACAAAAAAGCCCGCAAATCACTGCTATTTTATTGTTATTATTATTTATTCATATTTATATTATTATTCTTTATGATAATCACCATATTTTTTTCATCCCCATTGTCACCACCATCATGGGCGCTATCACTGACACTAGAAAACATACTTAATATTTGCTCTTTTTTTTTTTATTGTCTTTAGTCGTGCCAATCTTATTTTGCTATTTTTTTATTATATTTTTTTATAATAGTTGTTGATCTTATTTTCTCTGCTGCTACCTTTTATATCCCCCTCTACTCCTTCCTTCGATCTCCCATCTTTTCTCCTTCCGTCTTCACTAAAATAAAAGGTTTTAAGTCCATAGTACCCTTTTTCACCTTTCCTTATTAACCATACATGACCTTTCCTCATACTTCCTCCTTTCCCTCACTTTTCCTCTGGTCTCTCACCTTTCATCACCTTTGTAGCCTTTTCCTCACCTTTATTCTCCGTACCTTTCCTCACCTTTCTTTACCTTCTCTCATTTTTCTCTACTTCTCTCACGTATCGTCACCCTTCCTAGCCTCATCGTACCCATCCTCACCTCCCTTCACCTTTCCACATTTCCTTTACGTTTTCCTCACCTTCGCCTTTCATCACTTATCTCCCCTTTCCTCTTGCTTCCTCATTGCTGCCAATCTCCTCGCACCTTTCCTTACTAGTCCACACCTTCCTTCACCTCTGCAAATATCCGCGTACCTTTCCTTACCTCTGCTTCCCTCCCTTCATCATTCCACACATTTATTTACCTCCCCGTTCCTTTGCTCACCATTCCACACCTCCTCTCACCCTCCCTCCTCACCTGCCTCGCCTCACTCGTAAACTCCCCATTGATATCCAGCTCCTCCCTCAACCCACCGCCGCCGCCCCGCACACCATCTCACTTGGCGCCTGTTTTCTCGCTGCCTTCCCCGCCTGTGTCTGTCATCCTGCAGGCGGCGTGATTTATGCTTGTGGCACGGTACTTGTGTAATGTGTGTGTGTGTGTGTGTGTTTGTGTGTGTGTGTGTGTGTGTGTGTGTGTGTGTGTGTGTGTGTGTGTGTGTGTGTGTGTGTGTGTGTGTGAATAAATTCAAGAAAAGAAAGAAAAGTTATTTCTAGCAAACATGATAAAAACGAATAATTATTAAAGTAGTGAAGCAAGAAAAGACAGGAATGTTTGCTACTTTCAATAAAGAACCTCAGACTTCAGAATGTAGAACCAATGGCCAATGTGTGTGTGTGTGTGTGTGTGTGTGTGTGTGTGTGTGTGTGTGTGTGTGTGTGTGTGTGTGTGTGTGTGTGTGTGTGTGTGTGTGTGTGTGTGTAAGGCTTTCACTCAGCTCATTTTTATTCTATTTTATTTCCTCGCGTGTACTTTAGCTTTCAAATAGTTGTGTTTATCTTCCTTTTCCATTGTTGTAATTTTTGAGGCATAACAATTCACTCTTTTTTTTCTTTTTTATGCTTAAGTTCGTTTATGATCATTTTTTGTGTTTGTTTTATATTTTTTACTCCTCTCTATCCTCTCGTATATGATTGTAGCTTTTTTGGTGTTTTTATTTGTTTTTTTCTTTTCTTTCAACTTCTGCGTCGTTTTGATTATTTACATGTTTTTTTTTCTTTGCTCCACTTCCACCTTGCTCTGTGTTCGCTTCGTTGGTGTTTTTTTCTTATCTTTGTGCCCAGCGTCTTTCTTGTTTTTTCAGTGTCCGTCAGTTTTCTTTACATCAACACGCCGGCGTCTTTCACTCAATTTTTGCCTGTGACTATTTTCATCTCTATTTTATTTATTTTCTCCTTTGCTTTTTTTCCTGTGTTCCAGCACCAGTCTGAAACTTTTTATGTATGTACTTTCGCTTTATTTTCTATACTTCCAGGTGCCGGCATCTTCCTCTAGCTTTTTTTTGTTTCTTTTCACCTGTCCCTCTTTTTCTTCATAACCGTTTTATTTGCATTCCAACTTCATTCTGCAGCAATTTTCATGTGAGTGTCTTCATCCTTCATCTTTCCTTTTTTTTTCGTAACAGCATCACTCAGTTACTTTAATGTATGTGATTCTTTTTCATTCTCATTACTTTTTTCTTTAACTTTCTGTAACTTGTTTTGCGTGTGATTATTTTTCATCTCCATGTTTTCCTTATGACAACCTAAAACTTTTTTTTTGTCTGTTTTCTTGTCATTTTTTCTCCATTATCATCATTTTCAGATTTCTCTCATCATTTTAACTCCTCTCCAGCAGTTTCGTCTTTTCTTTATCTCTTGCATCGACGCAGTGTTCGTAGTATTTCCCTTCTCTTTATTCCCCGCCTTGTATCCGATGGTGTGTTCGACGCCTCGCTCGGCAGCACAATAAGACAGCGAGAGGACTATGCATAATCACAACGCCGCGCCCACTTTGCTCGTACAAATACATATTCCAGCAAAGCATGGGCTTGTGAGGGTGCCGGGGCGCCGCGTGCAGCCCCTTGTCGGCACACACACACACACACACACACACACACACACACACACACACACACACACACACACACACACACACACACACACACACACACACACACACACACACACACACACACACACACACACACACACACACACACACACACACACACACACACACACACACACACACACACACACACACACACACACACACACACACACACACACACACACACATACACACACACACACACACACACACACACACACACACACACACACACACACACACACACACACACACACACACACACACACACCTGTACACGTGCCACCAGGAGTCGCCTCTACCTGGGGTGTTACTGTCACGGCCACTGGAATATTCTCGCGGCTGTCCCGCGCCTTGACGGACGTGACACGACGCCAAGTGGCGGGCCAGGGAGAGCTTTACTTATAATGTGATGGAAAAGCTAAAAAATAGGATGTGATGAATGATGCGCAAGGTGGAAGGGTAATGGTGGGCGCGGCGGCAGAACGTGTGCTGCAGGGTGTACCGTTGTAATGCTGAATGTGTATGAGAAGAAGGGGAGTGGTTGATAACGGCCAGTAATATGGAAAGATAGTAGTAGAACCGTCCATACTGCAGAATATAACTAAAAGACGATGGAGTGACTGACGAAGGTTAATAATACGGCTTTATAATAGTCGATGCACCAACAGAACACGACCTAATACTTTTCTTACAGTGAAGGAGGCAGCCCAATGGCAAAATAAATTAAACGGTAAAATTTTGGCTTGCACAAAATGTGAATCGCCATTCTGTTGTTTTGTTTATCCTGAGATCAGTTACGCGAATGGATTGGCCCGCCCAAAACGAAAAATCAATAAAATACAGAAGGTACAAAAGAAGCAAAGGAAAACACGTTCCCATGCAGAGTTGAGTGCTCAATCCTCATTTTTTTTTTTTCTCAGCCTCGTCCAGACTGGAGGACAGCTCGGCAAGGAGTCACTGGGCGGCGCCTGTCGCGGGGACGTCAGGCGGCCAGTTAATGTTGAGGCGTGGGAGCCGCGGCGCCGCTGGCCACGGCGTTGCCTACCGGTTTTGATTCACCCGACTCATTTACCTGCCTATTCTTACCTGCCCAACATGTCTATTTTACCTAAACTTACCTGTCTCATTCACTTGCCTCGTATACCTACCTTTTCTTCACTGCCTAACGTTTCTCATTTACCTTTTACATATACTTAACTGCCTCATTAACCTGGCCTATTACCTGGCCTTTCTCTATACTGCCCCGTGTGTCTCCTTTACCTTACCCTTCATTCACCTGCCTCACTTACCTGCTCTTTTCTCGATCCTACCAGCCCTGTCCTTCCCGTCTCATCTGTCTCACCTGCCTTTTACCTTCCCTTTTCTAACTGTCCTGCCTGTAACCATCCCTGTCTCATTACTTGCACTTATATAACTGCCTTACCGGTTTTTACATGTCTCTTTTACCTGGCCTAATGTCTTGACTACCCGAAATAACTCAAAATTTGCCTGGCTCACATATTCTCTTAGCCTGTCTTCTTTCCCCATCCTCTCTAACTGACTTGCCTTTAAATTACCAACTCATATTCTGCTTAAAAATATGAAACTAAATGTGCTCGGTAAAAGTAGGAGGTCATTAGCAAATATATATTATAAACAAATAAATTATTAAGCAGAATAGGCCGGTAAAATTGTCGTGCTGGTAATTAGATAAATGAGTGAACTTCGCTGCACAGTTATTCTTTGAGGGAATGTAAAAATGTATTTGTCTCACCTGAGTTAACAAACCATTAATTAACACACTGGTCATTAAAGAACAAGTAATGTAATTAGATGAGTACATAATGAATCGTGGGGTTAAGTACATAATTGCGGTCGTCTTAAAACGTCAAAAATATAATTCAATTAATGTATGAAAATTAGTCATTGCCAAATTGCTTTTATAATGACAATACTGTTTTTCATTCCTTCCCTTTAGTGTTTCTTTCCCTTTCGTATCTAAGTATAACACAACAGGTAAGGATGATCACACAGGTAGCTAATTAAATAGGTTATATTAATTGCAACATGAAGATGAACGTTGTAATGAAATAGAACACAAAATTTGTCCCATGAGAAATAAGTTGTAAATAAATAAGGAATTATAAGACAACAAAAAGTCGAGCAAATTACAGTCTAGAGAAGGTTGCAAGCAAGCAAGATGACACAAGACTGGTGAATAAAAAGCAGGTGACCTTAATTAGTGTGACGCCTCTTCCTGGAAATGTAACCCAAAATTTTGTATGTATGGCCTTAATTACATATTGGATCATTATCAGGGCAGCGAAATTAGACATGATTGCAACTGGTGTCTTGTTATACCTGACGAACTATTCCCAGCCGTCTCCCTTTCCCTTCCCTTTCCTTCTCTTCCCTTTCCTTCCTTTTCTTTCCCTTCCCTTCCCTTCCCTTCCCTTCCTTTTCTTTCCCTTCCCTTCCCTTCCTTTTCTTTCCCTTCCCTTCCCTTCCTTTTCTTTCCCTTCCCTTCCCTTCCCTTCCCTTCCCTTCCTTCCCTTTTCCTTGCCTTACTTGCCTTGCCTTGTCTTGCCTTGCCTTGCCTTACTTGCCTTGCCTTGTCTTGCCTTGCCTTGCCTTGCCTTCTTTTTCCTTCCCTTCCCTTCCCTTCCCTTCCCTTCCCTTCCCTTCCCTTCCCTTCCCTTCGCTTCACTTCCCTTCCCTTCCCATCCTTTTCCTTGCCTTGCCTTGCCTTGCCTTGCCTTGCCCTGCCTTGCCTTGCCTTCCTTTTCCTTCCCTTCCCTTCCCTTCCTTTTCCTTCACTTCCCTTCCCTTCCCTTGCCTTGCCTTGCCTTGCCTTCCTTTCCCTTCGCTTTCCTTCCCTTCTTTTTCTCTCCCTCACTTTTCTTCTCTTCCCTTCCCGTCCCTTCCTTTCGTTCGCCTTGAAGTCTGAGGCGGAATATCACCAGTGCTATCATCACTGCATCATTATCTTTTCAGTTAACTCGCACTATTATTATTTTTTTCAGTATCCTGATTTATCTGACTTTGTTGTCGTCGCATCACTAATGATTCATATCCGCCTAAGAGTATGACATAAAGTATCATCAATGCCACCATCATCATCACTTGAAATAAACTGGGCCATTCTTTTTTTATCATCTTGCATCACATGACTTCGTTTTTATCACATTTCTACCGTTTCATATTCGCCTTGGAGTATTAGGCTAAATGTCATCACTGCATCGTCCCCTTCTTGAATCAAATTGCATCATTCATTATTTGCATCTTCTTCTGTTTCACGTCGTTCTTACCACTGTCGTTATCCAATTCGCCTTTAAGTATGAGGCGAAGCACCATCAATGCATCGTACCTTATTTATTAAACTGGATCATTCGTGTTCTTCATTTTGCTCTTTCCTTCTTCGTCTTTATCATGTTTTTACTACTTTTTGTTCGCCTTGGAGTGTGAGGGAGAACATCGTCACGGTATGAGGCCACAACGAGGATGAGTTTAAAAGCCTCACAAGTCCTCGTCTTCGGCCTCTTCACCTCCTCCTCGCGTCACAACTCTTGAGGGCGACATCGAGGGCGAAACCAAGTGCCCACACGTCCTCCTCCACCTCCTCGTCTTCGTCTTCGTCACCTTTTCTCCACGGCACAGGCTTGAGGGCAACACGCTCAGGCCGCGCCAAAGGGGAAGACCGACACTCCAGCCATGCCAAGCCCTCGCCCTCTCGCGCCACTCAGCGAGGGTGAGGGTCAGGAGAACTCAATGCAGACCTCGCTCGCTTCGGTCGTCACTGTTCCGTCAGCAGGCAAATCAAGGCCGTAAGGAGCGTGTGAACTCATTAGACGTTCGGGGCCCGCCATTACCCCGCCTGACGCCGCCTTTTCGGGACTTACATCACGGCGAGGGCCACTCAGCGCCACCTCAAGGGTCTGGCGAGCCGTCGCGGTGCGGGGGGGTGTCTGAGAACGGCCTGTGAAGATTGGAGAACCGCTTGTGGGGGGGTGGGGATAGGGGCTGGTGGGGGGGGGGATGTTTGGGTGTGTAGTGTGTGGAGGGGTCAAGGATATTTTGGGGATGGGGGTGTGGTGTGTGTGTGTGTGTTTGTGTGTGCGTGTGTGTGTGTGTGTGTGTGTGTGTGTGTGTGTGTGTGTGTTCGGATTAGCTCATAATGGTTTGGGTACAACTTGAGACATTAAGCTGACAACAAAACTCTTCCAGACTTTGACTTCGACCGTAAAATTTGAGGACCGTGTGTGTGTGTGTGTGTGTGTGTGTGTGTGTGTGTGCTTTCTTTACATCAGCTATTAAAGGAACATAAACCAAGAACACCAGGAAAGCAACAATTACCGGCACGACGAAGCAAATTTACAACTTGAGGACGCGGGAGTGTTTTTCGGCTCGACAAATGGCGGCAAACTCATGAAACATTTACGAACTTACAACGAGTTTGGGGAAAGAACATGGCGGACCGGCAGTGGGGGGGGGGAGGAGGGAAGGGTAGGGGAGAGGAGGGTAGGGAAAGGCAGAGTAGGAAAGGATACGGAAGGGGACGGGAAGGAGGAGAGAAGGGTGTTTGCTCCTCCGACTCTGTGTTGTAAAGATTTAAGAAAATGTTTTGAGAGACAAGAATTTAAAATTTACTGCGGCAGAAAACAAAGAAGAAAAGGAAACTCTGGAAACCCTTAAAAAAACTTTCAGAGCATTTAGAACCGAACGAGACACTTCTGTTGAGACCAACTCGTGGGAGGATGTATGGAGATCCCTTGAGGAACTTCAGAGGATAAGGGGGGAGGGGGCAAGGGTTGACAAGGAGGGGCTAGGGAGGGTAAAGGTGGATACAGACGGCGGGGAAGGGTGTGCGAGGGTGGGTGGGCAATGGTGGATAAGGGAGTACAAGGGTGGGCAAAGGAGGGTAGAGATGATAGGTAAATGGGGGTCAAGAGGGAGGACAAGGGTGGGTACAAAGGGCGGATACCTCTGTCCAGCATCAAGTCGTAAATCTCACAACTTGTAAGAAACGCGGCAGTAGGTAAAGGAGGAGGTGGGGGAAGAGTAGGTGCAAGCGAGACAGCTTTTGCCCCTGGATTAGACAGCGTGTGTGTGTGTGTGTGTGTGTGTGTGTGTGTGTGTGTGTGTGTGTGTGTGTGTGTGTGTGTGTGTGTGTGTGTGTTAATTGTAAGAAACTCCGCACTTCGTATACGAGCACTTAATATCGTTGTCACGCAGAAAATAGCTACCTCGCCTGTCCCATCTCACCCATAATATATAATTAATCCGTCCAGGTGTTGCGTTGTAAGTCAGAACCTCACGTGTATTGGAAGCCCCAAACACCAACTTCACCCACCACCACCACCACCACCACCTTAGCCATCACCACCACCACCACCACCTCAATCATCACCACCACCACCACCACGCCCCAGAGATTTTCACCACAATAACATTCAGCCTTCACTTCCTGCACACCGGTACCTGCCAACTGCTTAATTCCCCGAAAACATCACCTGCCGCCGAGACGAGAAGTGTGGCAGTGTTGGCTTTTAAATGGAACAGATAAGTGGAAGTAGAGGAGGAGGAGGAAGAAGACGAGGAGAAGGAAGAAGAGGAGGACGAGGAAGAGGAGGAGGACGAGGAAGAGGAGGAGGACGAGGAAGAGGAGGAGGACGAGGAAGAGGAGGAGGACGAGGAAGAGGAGGAGGACGAGGAGGAGGAGGAGAAGGAAGAGGAGGAGAAGGAAGAGGAGGAGGACGAAGAGGAGCAGGAGTAAATAATTCTGCCTTAGCAGCGGGAACAGAGGAACATAAAGTGGCGTTGCAACATTAATAGAACATTTCCACTTTACATCACCACTTTACATCACCACTTTATTCCCCGCCCAAAGTGTTGAGTTGATGTGTTGCGACTCGTGTGTGTTGCGGTGAAGTGCAGCCGACACCACTAACCACTGACACCACTAACCACTAACCACTGACACCACCACTAAAACACTTCTTTGGATGCTACTTTCTTCCTCCTCTTTAATCTATCCTTGTACTCTCTCTCTCTCTCCCTCCCTCCTTCCCTTACTCTTATATCCTCTTTCTTCACCTCCTCCGTATGTCATTCCTTTCTTCTCCCTTTCCCTCTCCGCTTTCCTCGTCTCCACCACTCTCCTACCTTTTCCTTCTCTCTTACCTCCTCTCTTACTTCCCTCTATTCTTGAAGCTGGAAGGGTGACAAGCAGGTGTTGTGGAGGGAAGGGGGGAGGGGGTCGTCTGGATGCCTTACCAACACTAAAACGGTCTTTATACAGTCAGGACGAGAAAGAGGCGTTGTGATAGTAGTAACACTTGCTTTTGTATGCAAACACCGCCTCCATCACCGCTGAAATGTTACTGCCGCCACCACCACCACCACCACCATTATCACCCTGCCTTCATCTTCACTCACCACTGACTCACCGCTAACACTCAAACCATCACTATCACAACACACATGCCATCACACACCATCATATATTAAGTTCCCATCACCATTTTTTTCCCCACAAGTCACACTCTCACGCTGGCTTGAAAGGAGGAGGAGAAGGAAGGAAGAAAAGGGAGAAGGAGAAGGAGGCGGGAAGGGTGGTGAAAGGAGGAGAAGGGAAGGAGAGTTGAAGGAGGGAGGAGGAGGGAAAGAGGGTGGAAGAAAGAGAAGGCTGGAGGGAGGATGAGAGAAGAAGGAGGAGGAAGAGGAGGGTTGGAGGAGGGGGCGGGAAGGAACACACCTCGCACGCACGCCGTCACCTCTCGTAATGCTAAGCTACAAACGCCATCATACATTTTCCTCGCCAACTCTCGTCACGGACTTTGCCATTCTCTCCTTGCACCGCCGCGCGCGCCGCTCCAGGTCCGCCGAAGTGCCTCACCCGCGGCCCAACGAGCCCGTCCATCGCCGCCACGGCCTCCCTCACGCCCGTCCCCGAAGAAAATGAGGTGCGCCAGGTTTCCCTCACGCTGGTTTAAGAAGTCAAGATCACACACAGCCAAGCGACCTCAGCCCCCGTAAGCTTGTCAGGGAAGAAAACGGCACACTACGTTCTTTTCTTTTCAAGATTTATCCCCTAGTATCACTTGGTGAAACGGGCCCTTGTCCGAGGATTGCTGCCTTCCTACATGAGGGAGCACGGGCCTTTGCTAAAGGCGGCCGACAGACCGACTCTATCGACGATCAAAATCTAGCCGACCAAGTCGGTCTGTCGACGAGGACTGGCGTGTCTCTTGACACTCACTGGCTTATTAATGTGTGTTGTATCCCTCAGGTTTGTTTAAGAAGTCAAGGTCACACACAGCAAAGCGACCTCAGTCCCCCCTTATGTATGTCGAAGAAAGGAAATGACACGCCAAGTTTTTGCTAGTGTTTCGTAACCCTCACGTTGGTTAAAAAGTCAAGGTGACACTCACACAACCAAGCAACCTCAGCCTTCCCTTGACGGGGAAAGAAAATGACGCACCAAGTTCGTCTCCTTTACTTTCTAGTACAACAATAAATTAGTATAGTGTTTCGTAACCGTCAAGATTGTTAAAGAAGTCAGGAACACACTAACAAAGCCAAGAGACCTCAGCCTGCCCTTAAGCTTGTCGGGGATAATACATAGGAATATACATAGGAAGAACAGACACCAGAAGACCTATCGGTCTATGGCGAGGGTGTCTATTTACTACCGCTACTACTAGTAATCTACGTGTGGCTGGACAGGACATAAAAGATGAAGCCTCCTCCCCACCCACCTCTCCCTCCGGCAACGTGCCGGCAGGAAATAGTTAGAACACCATGTACCTTTAAGGAAGAAAGGGACATGGAAATTTTACAGTAAAGAGAGAAATAAGAGGAAATTACCACCCTTAACTTACACTACTGGTAACCTAAGCTGTGGAGGAAAATGACTTCATTACATAAGAACATAAGAACACAGAAACACAAGGAGAATGGAAGAGGACGAGTGGCCTACACAGGGCAGCCTCAGGATCCCCCCTAATACTCACGATGGGTGAGGTGTAGTTTCAGGGGCACAGGTGGAGGCTTGATCCTCGTTTTACCGGCGGTACTAGGCACGGCACCAGTAACCTGTCACCTTACTGCACCCACACCTCACTCCACCTGTCATGCGGACATTAACTGTTGCTTTACTCTATTGCTAGCTTACGCTACTTGCAATCTAGGTTGTGGGGGGAGAATAATATGAATTTAGGTCGACGTCTTGCTGCAATCTGTCTGAAAACATGCGAAGAAGGGTCAGTATAATCTTATATCCCTGAAGTACTTATCCAATGAAGACTTGAAGCTTTTGATACTATGTGCGCTAACTACTGACGGTGGGAGTCTATTCCAGTGATCGACGACTCTATTATTGAAAAAAACTTTGTGCACCAATGAGTTACATCGGTTTCCCTTTAACTTCATACCGTTGCTGCGTGTTATTGTGTTGGTGTCTCTCTGAAATAGACTATCTGGGTTAATGTTGTCGAATCCATTAAGGATTTTGAACACTCACTGGCTTATTACACACCAAGTTCTCTTCCTTAACTGAGTGGTTTAATAATGAGGATATTTGTGTTTCATAATCCTTATGTTGTTTTAGGAACTCGAGGTTGCATAGCCAAGAGTTCCTTTAGTCTTGTCGGGGGATTAAATGGCATACCAAATGATTTTCCTTCACTTTCACTGGTGTAAATTAATTGAAGAAGTAACAGTCTCATAACCAAACTAAAAGCATCAGGTTTTATTTTTCCCTTACGCCTGGTTTAAAAAGTACGTTCATGTACATTTTTCCCTTTTGTTTTATATCAAAGTCACGTTTATTAGCCCACCTGAGAGGCCGTCCAACACCTGCACGCGCTCGCAGGAGAGGGAAGAGGGAGGGAGGGACTGGTTGAAACAAAATGATGCCTGTGTTCGTTCGTCTGTTTAAAGCTCATGGTGACTTGCCTCTGCTAGTACCATTCTATTTTTCCTTGTGATGTCTCTTCTTCACTCCGGGTAACTTATTGATCGTGCATTTACTCGTTCATTGTGACGCGTATTGTTGTTTTGTTTTCATATAGTACAGAGAAAATGAGCCAACGTGCGGGGTCGTGGTGTTCGAGCAGCCCCGCGCGTCGCTCAAGGGTCCGGAAAGGGGTTCGAAGTGACTCGCCAGTTGTTGTTCACTCTCAAGAAGAAAATAAAGTTATATATTTATTTACCTTAAGTTTAAGTAATAGCAAGGCTCACTGGGGCAGGTGTGTGAATAGCGATGGTAGTTATGACTTATTGATTGGTTATTGAAAAGTTAGTATAGCCTCCCGCCTCGCCCTAGTGTCTGGTCAGCAGGTAACCACACTGGCCTAGCCTCGCCCCGCCGCCCACCGTACAGCCGCCGCGTCTGCTCAGCTGGACAGTCACGTTTTTGTTTCAAGTGACTTACTCAATACTCCGCATCTAATAACAGTCCCATCGTATTTTTTTTTTCATTCATACTTTCACTTAATGTTGGATAGAATTATTACATATACCGTTCTCTTTAATATGTTTATCTATTTAGCGGAAGGGAGAGGTGGCATTTGTTTAGTCAGCCAGAAAAAGCGAGCGTTTTCTATCACTAAGCCTCGCGTCACCTCGCCTCGTTGATGCGCATTCGTCTCCGCCCTTCAGTGGCCAGTCAGTCAGTCAAGTGCGTGTGTGTCTGTGTGTCCGTGTTTGTCTGTGGCGAGTAAACTGTGTCGAGGATGGAGCGGCAAGTGTCGGCGGCGTGAGGTAAGCCAGCCAATGTCGTGTCATTGTGTAGACAAGCAAGGAAGTGTTCGGGGAAGTACCTCCAGGCTGAGGGTCCCCGGGACACTGTGGAGCCCATGTGTCCTGGTCCGGCGTCATTGTGGGTGACAGATACGTACAATTAAGATTAGGGAAAGCTGAGTGGTATCAAGATATCATCATATATGTTAAGGTATCATTTAAACTAAGATTCCCTTTGTTTGTTTAGGATCAGAGACTCCGCTCTGCATCGACAAGGGTTTCGAATCGATATTTATTGTGTAACAGACATATGATTAAGATTATGCAAAGGCGAGTGGCGTCAAGGTAGAAACATTAAAATTAAGGTATGAAATAGATCAAGGTGTCAGCATAGTGTAAAAGTAAGGTGTCGTCATATTTAATCAAAGTGTAAAGCAATCAAAGAGTTTGATATAATTAAAGTATAGGAGAAAGGCAAGGTGATATTTTAAAAGGAAAAGAGCAAAATGTATATTGGTAACTCTTAACGTATTCATATTTCCAGTAATATTCCCTTCCTCTACACAACGACTCATTGCTTTCGAGACACCTCCTTTAGAAACTTATCAGTCACAGCAGTCAGTCTGAGCATCACCGAAACACATCCTAGAGAAACTTTGGAAGCCTTGATCCGAGGATTGTTATGTCAGTCTACTTTTAATGTTCAAAAACTACTTGAAGCAGCCTTTTAATTAGTCAAACTGAACAGAACCGAAAACAAAACGTAAGACGTCTTAATCCAAGGAGAAATTGATATTAGTCTAGGTGCGTTCAGTAACAATACACCTCAGACAACCTTTTTAAAGAGTAAGGCCAAGAACTCTAGAACCCTCGAGTAAGCCACACCAAACAGAGCTGAAAAAGGAAAAGGAATTAACTCGAAACAAACACAGCGTCCAGGCCTTCAGTTGCCCGGGGAGCGAGTGAGGGAGAAACAGATCAAGGCGGGACACCGAAGGGCCGTGACGCGCATTGGTTACCGCTCGGCTGACAGGCGGCGGCGGGGGGGAAGGAAGGAACAGAAACTCGACAAATCAAAGTGAATGCCTCGGCACGTCTGACTTGGCCAGGAAGTTACTCGCCGCCGCGATGAAACACTCGCATTGAGGGACGGAGGGCTGCCCTGCCTACCGCGCCTCCTCCGCCTCCTTCCATTCCTCATCCCAATACTCTGACTACTTCTCCTCCTGCTTCTGCTTCTGCTCCTCCTCCTCCTTATCTTCCTGTTCCTATTCCATTTCCTCCTCCTCCTCCTCCTCCTCCTCCTCCTCCTCCTCCTCCACCCCTGACAGACGAGACTGGATCTGTAACTCAGGACAGTAAACAGATGGCCAGAATCCTCAACAGTAACTTCGCATCCGTATTCACAGTCGAGGACATCGAAACCATTCCCGAGGGCCCTGACCCGCCGAGTGAGATCACGCCCTTGGAAATTGACTCAATATGCGACCAAGAAGTAAAAAAGTACTTGGACAAACTCGACACGAACAAGTCAACGGGACCCGACAGTTTGTCCCCGTGGTTATTAAAAGAGCTTAAACAACAAATACTTCAACCACTCACTAACATATTCAACTGGTCAGTTCAACTGAACAAGGTCTTGGAAAACTGGAAGATGGCGAACGTAACACCGATTTTCAAAAAAGGAGACAAAAGCGTTGCATTAAAATACAGGACCATACGCTTGACATCAGTGGCAGGAAAAATACTCGAAAAGATTATTAGAGATAAACTTGTTAAGTTTCTAGAAAACAATAATATAATCTCCGACACCCAGCATGGCTTCAGAAACAAGGGCTCCTGCCTAACGAATTTATTAGACTTCTTCCAAGGTATATATAAGAACTGGGATGCCCACATCCCCAGTGATGTTATATACCTGGACTTTCAGAAAGCCTTCGACAAGGTACCGCACGAGCAACTCCTTAAGAAACTGCACTCGTCGGGCATTGGAGCCAATCTGATCGCGTGGATAAGAGATTGGCTCACCGACAGGAAATAACGAGTATTACTCAACGGACAGCCTTCCGATTGGCTTCCAGTCACTAGTGGAGTGCCTCATGGGTCAGTGTTGGTACCAATCCTCTTTATCATATATATCAATGACCTAGAATCAGGACTGAAATCTACAATATCGAAATTTGCAGATGACACCAAGGTGGGTGGAGAGGCCCTCACAAAGACCGACTGTGAAATCATTCAGAAAGACCTCAATCACATTATCGAATGGTCGGAAAAATGGCAAATGTCTTTTAATGTTGACAAATGCAGAGTCATGCACATTGGGTCCCAAAATAGTAACCACACGTACATCATGAATGGGAGACCTCTGCAGGCGATGCAGGAGGAAAAGGATCTTGGAGTCACTATCAGCAGTGACCTGAAACACGCGAATCACTGTAAAAAAGCCTACAACAAAGCCAACACTATGCTCGGGTTCATAGCGAGGAACTTCAAGTGTAAAACACCAGACGTGATGCTATCCTTGTATAATTCCATGGTAAGACCGCACCTCGAGTATGCAGTACAGTTCTGGTCTCCTAATTACATAAAGGGCTCAACGACGCGCCACAAAGATGATTCCAACCTTAAGGGCTCAACCGTACGAGGAACGACTCAAGCGAATCAATCTCTTGACATTGGAGAAAAGACGCCTACGAGGGGACATGATTCAAGTCTTCAAGTATCTGAAAAAGTTCAATAACGTCGATTACTCCAAATTCTTTGAACTGCAAACCAACTCAAGAACTAGAAATAACGGTTTACCCATTCAGTCAAGTCGATGTAACACAGACATTGGAAGGAGTTTCTTTTCAAACCGAGTCATCCGCCACTGGAACAATCCTCCCTCAGATGTAGTAAATGCGAATACCATCAACTCCTTCAAATATAGAATCGACCGTCATTTCGCTGCGTCGGGAGTAAACTGAATAACGAGGGGCTTCCATCTGCTCCTCAATATCGAGGTGCTTTCATCTGTTCATCAAGCCCCAAGTGGCGGTCGAGCAGATTAAATCGCCCAAGCGGGCGACCTCTTAATGAGACAATAGGCTTTCTGCTGCCTACATTTCCATGTTTCCATGTTTCCTAGTTCTTCTCTTTCCCGTGTTGTTGAAATATAGATGGAGAAGTAAAAGAAGATAGAAGGAGACAGACAGATAGAAAGATACAGGAAAATAAACATCTCCTCCGCCTTTACTTCCATGTATTTCTTTATCTACTCCTCACGCTAAAAAGCCTTGGTTTAATCACGCTTGTTCTCGTGCTGTCAATGATAGAGAGGTAGCTCACAAAAGATACCAGAGCCTTCAAACTAATGCTAATTATGAACTTTACATTTCTGCCCGAAATCGTGCCAAATCTATTCTCCGACTAACCAAAAATTCTTTCATTAATAGAAAATGTCAAAACCTTGCTTTCTCTAACTCTTCCCGTGACTTCTGGCATCTAGCCAAAAACATCTCCTCCAACTTCACTTCTTCATCTTTCCCTCCACTCCTCAGTCCTGACGGCAACACTGCCGTCTCATCTATCTCTAAGGCTGAACTCTTCTCTCAAACTTTTTCTAAAAACTCCACTCTGGACGATTCTGGGCATATTCCTCCTACTCATCCCCCCTCTGACTCCTTTATGCCTGTTATAAAGATTCTTCAAAATGATGTTTTCTATGCCCTCTCTGGCCTCAATCCTCAGAAGGCTTATGGACCTGATGGAGTGCCTCCTATTGTTCTTAAAAACTGTGCCTCCGTGCTGTCACCCTGCCTGGTCAAACGCTTTCGCCTCTGCCTGTCAACATCTACCTTTCCTTCTTGCTGGAAGTATGCCTTCACACAGCCTGTACCTAAGTGGGGTGACCGCTCCAATCCCTCAAACTACCGTCCTATTGCTTTACTTTCTTGTCTATCTAAAGCTTTTGAATCAATCCTTAACCGGAAGATTCAAAAGCACCTTTCCACTTCTGACCTTCTATCTGATCGCCAGTATGGGTTCCGCAAGGGGCGTTCTACTGGTGATCTCCTAGCCTTCTTAACTGGCTCTTGGTCATCCTCTCTTAGCCGTTTCGATGAAACTTTTGCTATTGCGCTGGACATATCAAAAGCTTTTGATAGGGTCTGGCACAAATCTTTGCTTTCTAAACTACCCTCCTACGGTTTCTATCCTTCTCTCTGTACCTTTATCTCCAGTTTCCTTTCTGACCGTTCTATTTCTGCCGTGGTAGACGGTCACTGTTCTTCCCCTAAATCTATTAACAGTGGTGTCCCACAGGGTTCTGTCCTATCTCCCACTCTTTTTCTGTTGTTCATTGATGATCTTCTTTCCAAAACGAACTGTCCTATCCATTCCTACGCCGATGATTCCACTCTGCATTATTCAACTTCTTTTAATAGAAGACCCACCCTTCAGGAACTTAACGACTCAAGGCTGGAGGCTGCAGAACGCTTAGCCTCAGACCTTACTATTATTTCCGATTGGGGCAAGAAGAACCTGGTGTCCTTCAACGCCTCAAAAACACAGTTTCTCCACCTATCCACTCGACACAATCTTCCAAACAACTATCCCCTATTCTTTGACAACACCCAGCTATCACCTTCCTCAACACTAAACATCCTCGGTCTATCCTTAACTCAAAATCTCAACCGGAACTTCATATCTCATCTCTTACTAAATCAGCTTCCTCGAGGCTGGGCGTTCTGTACCGTCTCCGCCAGTTCTTCTCCCTGCACAGTTGCTGTCCATATACAGGGGCCTTGTCCGCCCTCGTATGGAGTATGCATCTCATGTGGGGGGCTCCACCACACAGCTCTTCTGGACAGAGTGGAGGCAAAGGCTCTTCGTCTCATCAGCTCTCCTCCTCATACTGATAGTCTTCTACCTCTTAAATTCCGCCGCAATGTTGCCTCTCTTTCTATCTTCTATCGATATTTCCACGCTGACTGCTCTTCTGAACTTGCTAACTGCATGCCTCCCCCCCTCCCACGGCCCCGCTGCACTCGACTTTCTACTCATGCTCATCCCTATACTGTCCAAACCCCTTATGCAAGAGTTAACCAGCATCTTCACTCTTTCATCCCTCACGCTGGTAAACTCTGGAACAATCTTCCTTCATCTGTATTTCCTCCTGCCTACGACTTGAACTCTTTCAAGAGGAGGGTATCAGGACACCTCTCCTCCCGAAACTGACTTATCTTTCGGCCACCTCTTTGGATTCTTTTTAGGAGCAGCGAGTAGCGGGCTTTTTTTTTTTATTAATGTTTACTTTTTTGTGCCCTTGAGCTGTCTCCTTTGCTGTAAAAAAAATATATATATATATATATATAAAGGTTAATAGGGTGGGACAAGAGCAGGTGTAGCATCCGGGTTACCACAGTCTACCTTCGCCTGTTTCCCCCAGGTACCCAGTTATCGACCAGCCTGAAGGAAAGGATGAACTGCTGGGTGGGTCAGTCTTTTTGTATGTTTAGACAAGAGGAACACAAAGAAGAAAAAGGTAGGAATGGACCCTCAAAAATTCCTTACATTAAAAAAATGCGCACTTTGAACTGCAAACCAATTCAAGAACTAGAAATAACGGTTTACCCATTCAGTCGAGTCGATGTAACACAGACATTGGAAGGATTTTATTTTCAAACCGAGTCCGCCATTGGAACAATCTTCCCTCAGAAGTAGTAAATGCGAATAACATCAACTTCAAATATAGAATCGACCGTCATTTCGCTGCGTCGGGAGTAAACTGAATATCGAGGTGCTTTCATCTGCTCCTCAATATCGAGGTGCTTTCATCTGCTCCTCAAGTCCCAAGTGGCTGTCGAGCAGATTAAATCACCTAAGCAGGCGACCTCGTAATGAGCCAATAGGCTTTCTGTTGCCTGCTTTTCCATGTTTCCATGTTTCCCTTTCCCCTCTCCCAAACTCTCTTATCCCTCCTCCTTTCCTAAAATTCCTTCTTGTTTCCCTCTTTCTCCCCTCAGGATTCTTACATATTCTTCCATTTCCCCTTCTTCTCTTCCCCTTCCAAAACCCCATCTTCAATTTATCTCCTCATTTTCTCTCCTTTTTCCCTGCTTCTCCTTTTCCCCTTCTCCAACTTCCTTCTTCTCGCTCTAAATCTCAAACTCCTCTCTTTTTTCCTTGGTTCGCTCAATTCTCTCCCCAGCTTGTCTTCCCCTTCCTCTGCCTCGACAACTCCCCTCACATCCCCTCCTCCTCCCCACATAAATCGTGACCTTTTCATCTACCCTTCTCCCACTCTCCCCGACTCCCCTGCCCTCCTCTCTCCCGTTCCCACGAAATATCCAAGCATACACAACCTCCCCATCTTCATTCCCCATCTTCTCCCCTCACGATAATGGACCAAGTATGACCCTTTTCCCATCATCATCTTTCCTCCCCATCATCTTTCTTTTCTTTAATACAAACTTTTAACGTCCATCACATCCTCCCCATCTCCACCCCACATGCATATAGACAGATGAAATCACCCTTTACCTTATCTTTCTCTCCCCACTCCCCAGCTCTTCTCTTCCCCTCCCCTCCCTCCCCACGAAGCATACATTGATCTCCCCTCCCCCTCCCTTCTCCTTCGCTTCTCCCCTCTGCCCTCTC
>NW_026110751.1:551451-583951 GCF_024679095.1 Eriocheir sinensis
TTTGAGGAAAGAAAAAATAATTAAAAGTTCAAAAACGAAAGTCTAAAAGGAAATCGTGAAACAGAATAGACACGTGATAAATTATTGAAGGAAGGGGGAAAAATAGCACCTTTCTCTGACGTGAATGTGACTGATTAATGGACAGGTAAAAAGACAGGCAGAGGAGAACCTAATGGTCACTTTTTGACACCTTGCATCACTTCAACGCACTTCGAACAAGATTTAAAATAAAAGGAAAAGCCTATACTCCAAAAAATGTAGGAAAGAAAAGAACAGGTAATAAAAAGTAAACAAAAATATAATCAATGATCACTTCCTTTACCTGTCCATCATCTCAACCCACTTCAAAACAAAACAAGACAAACAACACAACACAACCCAAAACAACTAACGAGTAAAAAGAAAGCGAGGGAAAGGGAAGATGAGGGTCAAAATAAAGAAAAAAACGGTTAAGAAGGGGCTAGGGGGCGCTTGTCTCATCTCCTGCTCATTACCTCTTAACAACAACAGTAATCTTGACGCCGCATAACTATGAGTCTTATAGTGAAAAAAAAGGCTGCAATGTCTTTATATCCACTGGAGACACTGTCCGCGGCATGCACGACCCGGCACTCCGAGGGGCGGCGCGGCACTGCGGGGCGCGAGGGTTGGCACTGAGGGTAGCCGAGGGGCGGGCCGCGAAAGGCTGAGGCGAGGCGGGAGAGACGAGGTGAACCACCCTCTCTTCACCACGTCCAGCCAGACACTGAGACTGAAAACGCCTCACGCCTGGCAGGCTGGCCCACTGAGCTCACACATCCTCCTCCTCCTCCTCCTCCTCCTCTTTCTTCCTTTTCCTCTCGCTCTCTATCATATTCAATAAATTTTTAACAGCTGGAAAAGTTCCGTCGGATTGGAAACTTGCAAATGTCACACCAATTTTCAAAAAGGGGGACAAGTCTCATCCAGGAAACTATCGACCAATTAGCCTGACATCTATTGTTTGTAAGTTAATGGAGACTATCATTCGCGACAATATGGTGAAATTCTTCGAAGAAAATAATATAATAAATAATTCGCAACATGGCTGGCGTAGTAAACGTTCGTGTTTGACTAACTTACTTGATTTTTTTCACTATATTTTTGAGGTGTTCGATGAAAGCAGATCAGTAGATATCATATATCTGGATTTTCAAAAGGCATTTGATAAGGTCCCCCACCAACGATTGCTCAGCAAACTACTGGCGCACGGTATCTCGGGTAACATTCACAATTGGCTTGCAGACTGGCTCTCTGAGCGGAAACAGAGAGTAGTTCTAAACGGTGTTACATCTAACTGGCTCGATGTCAAAAGCGGCGTACCTCAAGGATCAGTGCTTGGCCCCATGCTCTTCTTAATTTATGTTAATGATATCGATGATGGGCTCACTTGCAAATTATCAAAATTTGCTGATGACACCAAAATTGCTAGTAAAGTAACTGCGATACTCGACGAAGAAGCTTTACAATCAGATATAGATCGACTTGCACGTTGGGCCAATCAATGGCAAATGAAATTTAACGTTGAGAAATGTAAAGTGCTGCACATCGGAAAAAATAACAATCGCGTTCGGTACGTAATGAATGGCCAACAACTTTCTGCAGTAAGTAAAGAAAAGGATCTTGGAATCACTATATCAAGCGATTTAAAGCCCGGTCAGCATTGTTCAGAGGTAGTTAAAACTGCAAACAAATTGGTTGGCTTCATCGGACGAGTCTTTAATAATAAATCGGAAAAAGTAATATTAAAACTGTATAATTCGTTGGTTCGACCCCGTCTAGAGTACTGTGTACAGTTTTGATCTCCCTACTACAGAAAAGACATAGAAAAGTTGGAACGGGTCCAACGAAGAGTAACAAAGATGATTCCTAGGTTGAGAAATTTGTCATATGAACAAAGGCTTAAAGAAGTAAATTTATTCAGCCTATCAAAACGAAGAATGCGAGGCGATCTAATAGAAGTGTTTAAAATGTTCAAAGGATTCAGTGATATTAATGCGGAAGATTACTTTACAATTGATCGATCAAATAAAACAAGAAGAAATCACAATTTGAAGATAAGTGGTAAGAGATTCTCGTCGCACGAAGCTAAACACTTCTTCAATCGAGTTGTTAATGTTTGGAACTCTCTACCTTGTGATGTCGTTGATAGTACAACAGTTACGGCCTTCAAGAATAGATTAGACAAGTGTTTTGAATCCAACCAGCAACTTAGATATTACTCATTGTCGTAATAACGTTAAGTTCTTTCGAATACTGGTGTCCTTGTCCGCTTTTATCGCCCGGTTAGTGGTAGCAGTAATGGTAGTTCTTTCCTCTTTCCTACATAAATTCCATGCAGTTTTTCCATGCTGCATGGTTCTTTTTCCTTTCCTGCCAGCTTTGGCTGGAGGGATGGGGGGGTGGGGAGGAGCCTTCGCCTTTGCTGTCCTTCATCTTCCACCTTTGATTAGATAGTTAGTGTAGCTTGTCACAAACAACCTCGTAAGGACCAGCAGGTCTGCTGTTGTTTGTTCTTCCTTTGTTCTTTCTTTGTGTTCCTTTGTGTTCCTGCATAGGTGTGTGTGTAGGGGGGGGGGGGGGGGAGCTGGACATGTGAAGGAAAGGAAGGTTTTTGTTTGCATGTACGTGTGCATGAGTTACCTGCCTTGAGTTTACACACACACACACACACACACACACACACACGCACACATGGATCACTTTCCCCATAACCAGTCTCCCCTCACTCCCATCATCACCATTACGTCCCCTCTTCTTTCATCTCTTCCCCTCTTCTTGTTCGTCTTCTTCCCCAACCCTCTCGTTTCACCCCCGTTTTCACACTCTGTTTTATCCTTTTTCCCCTCACTTGCTCTCCCTCCTTTCGCTCCTCCCTTTCTTCAAACTGTGTTACCCCTTATTTCTCCTTCTTCATTCTACCCTCCAATGCCCACTCTTCCCCTCACTCCAGTGCTTATACCCTTTCCCTCTCCACCCCTTCCCCTATGTAGTCTTCTCTCCCCTCCCGTTCCCCTTTTCGTGTCTATCCCTTATCCCTGCCTTCCCCTTCTTCTCCCACTTAATCCCCATCCTGACCATCTCCCTTTTCCCTCTTCATCCCCTTCCCCTTCCCGTCTCCTCTTATCTTCCCTGAGTTTAGTCCCTCCTCCATTGTGTCCCGAAATAATAACAACACATACATCATGAATGGGAAACCTCTGCAGGCGATGCAGGAGGAAAAGAATCTTTGGGTCACTATCAGCAGTGACCTGAAACATGCGAATCACTGTAAAAAAGCATATAACAAAGCCAACACTTTGCTAGGGTTCATAGCGAGGAACTTCGAGTGTAAAACGCCAGACGTGATGCTATCCTTGTATAATTCCATGGTAAGACCGCACCTCGAATATGCAGTGCAGTTTTGATCTCCTAATTATAGAAGGGACATTGATTTACTGGAAAGGATTCAACGACGCGCCACGAAAATTATTCCAACTTTAAGGACCCAACCGTACGAGGAACGACTCAAGCGACTCAATTTCTTTACATTGGAGAAAAGGCGCCTACGAGGGGATATGATTCAAGTAGTTTCTCCACCTACCCACTCGACACAATCTTCCAAACAACTATCTCCTATTCTTCGACAACACTCAGCTATCACCTTCTTCAACACTAAACATTCTAGGTCTCTCCTTAACTCAAAATCTCAACTGGAAGCTCTATATCTCATCTCTTACTAAATCAGCTTCCTCGAGGCTGGGCGTTCTGTACCGTCTCCGCCAGTTCTTCTCCCCCGCACAGTTGCTATCCATTTACAGGAGCCTTGTCCGCCCTCGTATGGAGTATGCATCTCATGTGTGGGGGGGGCTCCACTCACACAGCTCTCCTTGACAGAGTGGAGTCAAAAGCTCTTCGTCTCATCAGCTCTCCTCCTCAAACTGATAGTCTTCTACCTCTCAAATTCCGCCGCCATGTTGCCTCTCTTTCTATCTTCTATCGATATTTTCATGCTGACTGCACTTTTGAACTTGCTAACTGCATGCCTCCCCCCCTCCCGCGGCCCCGCTGCATACGTCTCATGCTCATCCCTATACTGTCCAAACCCCTTATGCAAGAGTCAACCAGCATCTTCACTCTTTCATCCCTCACACTGGTAAACTCTGGAACAATCTTCCTTCATCTGTATTTCCTCCCGCCTACCACTTGGACTCCTTCAAGAGGAGGGTATAGGACACCTCCTCCCGAAATTGATCTCTTTTGGGAAACTCCTTTGATGTCTATTAAGGAGCAGTGTGTTGGGGGCTTTTTTTTTTCTTTACGCCCTGAACTGTCTCCTTAGCTGTAAAAAAAAAAAAAGTCTTCAAATACTTGAAAAAGTTCAATAACGTCGATAACTTCAGATTCTTTCAACTACAAACCAACTCAAGAACTAGAAATAACGGTTTGCCCATTCAGTCGAGTCGATGCAACACAGGCATTGGACAGAGTTTCTTTTCGAACCGAGTCATCCGCCACTGGAACAATCTTCCCTCGGAAGTAGTAAATGCTAATACCATCAACTCCGTCAAAAATCGAATCGACCGTCATTTCGTTGAGTAAGGAGTAAACTGAATACCGAGGTGCTTTCATCTGTTCTCCAGGCCCCAAGTGGCTGTCGAGCAGATTAAATCACCAAAGCGGGCAACCTCGTAATGAGCCAATAAGCTTTCTGTTGCCTGGATTTCCATGTTTCCTCCTCCTCCTCCTCCTCCTCCTCCTCCTCCTCCTCCCATTGAAGCCATTGATCAGCCGCCCATCTCAGACATCAGGTGAGGCATCATTAATTCACCAGAACGGCCAGGTGACCCCCCTCTCCCCCTTCCCTCTACCTGTCGCTCCCCCACCCCCCACCCCCCCTCATCATCATCATTGATTCACCAGCGGGGATTATTAGTATTAGTATTTTTCTGGTTGAGGTGAAGCGACTTGAGGTTGTTTTAAGGATAGATTGGTGAGGTAAGGGTTTGGGGCGTGGTGGTGGTGGTGGGGGCAGTGGTGGTTGTAGTGGTGGTGGGAGGGGGACGTGGTGGTGATGGTACTGGTAGTAGTAGTAGTTGTAGTGGTGGGGAGGTGTTACTATATATGCACTTACGCTTCCTGGATATTTTTTCGTGTTTTCTCACATTATATCTCTGTATGTATTCCTTTCCTTCATGGTTTCTTTAAACAACTTTTAATTACATTTTATTTTGAGTGCATTTTTGTTGTTCTTCCTTTTACTTTCTTATTTCCTTACACTGTTTCCATTTTTTTTCCCCTCCTTCCTTCCTGCCCTTTCCTTTTTCCGTCTTTCTTTCCTTCAACCTCTCTTTATAATATCCTTTTACATATTGTCCCTTCTGTCTTTCCTTTATTCTCTCTGTTCAGTGACTTTGTTCGTTAAACTGAGATGACTGTGATGCTTTTTTTTTCTTTCCCTTTCATCACCGTCCCGTCCTCTTTGCTCCTTGTTTTCTTCTTCAATGCCTCATCTCCTCCTTCTTTTTCCATCTAATACCTTAATTTCCTGTTCGTAATTATTCTCTTCATTAGCATCACCTCGTCATCTTGCTCTCCCCCCTTCCCTCTTTTCTTGCTCTCTTTCTGTCTTGTTCGTCTTATTTTAGTCATTCATTCCCTTTTCTCCTTTCCTTTCACCTTAAATAATTGTTCCTCTTCCTCTTTCTTCTTTAATCATCCCTTTCTCTGATACTCCTCCTGTCTTTTTTTCTTTTCCTTTTCCCCGCCATCCTCTACCACCACCTAGTCTTTCTTTATGCTCCATGTTCTTCCCTTTACTTGTCCCCCTAATCCTCCTCCTCCTCCCCCCTTCCTATGCTCCATCTTATCCTAAATACTTTCCTTGTAATTCTTATCTTCCACTTTCATCTCCTTCACCATCACCCACACTTCTTCCTCTTTTCCTTCCTCCTCCTCTTCATTCTCTTACCCCCCTAACCTGCTCCCATTCTATATTTCCCTTCGTTGTTCTTAGTTCCCACCCTACTCCACTTTTCTTATCCTTCCTCTTCCTCCTTGTCTTGTTCTCCGCCGCCTCCAACTCCCTCACCACTACCTCGTCCCCGTCCTCCTTCACCTCTCGACATACTCGCCGCCGTCCGCATAGCCCGCCACAAGCATAAGCGTCCCGCCGCACAATACGGAATTTGTTGGCGCTCGTGTTCAGCCCAGCACGATGAGGAGGCGGTGTGCGTGTGTGGCTGGGGACTGTGAGTGAGGGAGATGCTGGAACTGTAAGGGAGGGAGGACTTGAAACTGTAAGGGAGCTAAAAAGTGAGGGAGAGGTAGAGATAGAAGGGGGGATGGGCAGAGACTGACAGATAAAAGGGAAGTATAGATAAAGAGGTGGAGGGTGATAAAAGGGTATATAGAGAGAAAGGAGAGAAAGAAAGGAGAGACAGATGAAGGGAAACTACAAGTAGGGAGATGGAAGAAAGGTAAGAGAGAGAGAGAGAGAGAGAGAGAGAGAGAGAGAGAGAGAGAGAGAGAGAGAGAGAGAGAGAGAGAGAGAGAGAGAGAGAGAGAGAGAGAGAGAGAGAGAGAGAGAGAGAGAGAGAGAGAGAGAGAGAGAGAGAGAGAGAGAGAGAGAGAGAGAGAGAGAGAGAGAGAGAGAGAGAGAGAGAGAGAGAGAGAGAGAGAGAGAGAGAGAATTAATTTGTATATTTTCGAAAATATTATTACATATGTCACAGTTTTTCATGTTTCTCTCTCTGTTGAATGAAGATATATATTGTTATGCAACTCTTTGAAGGCACGAAGCAAAGTGTGTGTGTGTGTGTGTGTGTGTGTGTGTGTGTGTGTGTGTGTGTGTGTGTGTGTGTACTATCAGACCATAGATTAGTGATAGTGGAGACGATGCTGAGTGATATAGGGAAGGCAAATAATACCAGAAAACTTGAGTCTTTTGCAGCATTAAACTTCTTCCACTCTAAAGTCGATTGGAACGCAGTGAACAAGGAGATTGCAAACGTTAACTGGAATTCAGAATTAGAGAATAAATCGATTAACATGATGGTTGAATACATTCTCACTAAATTGCAAGATATATGCACTGCACTTATCCCCCAAAAGATAAAACGGCGACAAAAATCAATTCCCCGTGATCGGAGAATATTAATGAAAAAAAGGACAAGACTGGTTAAACAATTAAAAACCAACATGAGAAATAACCAACGAAGTCTAAAGAATAAAATCAAGACGATTGAAAATAAACTGGCTGAATCTCACGAAAATGAATTGAAGACAGAAGAAAGAAGAGCAGTGGATGCCATAAAGAATAATCCAAAATATTTTTACTCCTATGCTAGGTCAAAGGCAGAAATAAGAAGTTCTGTAGGACCCATTTCATGGAAAGGGAGGCAAATCACGGACCCCAAAGAGATTGCAGATGCCTTGGATGAACAATATAACTCAGTTTACAGCAAACCACTATGTAACACAACTGCATACCAACCATCACAGAATAGAGAAGGCCCACAACTAGAAGACATAGAATTCAACAAGGAAGATATAGAGCAGGCCATTGCAGCAATAAATACATTCTCTGCTGCAGGACCAGATATGGTTCCAGCTATACTCCTGAAAAAGTGCTCACACACTCTTTCCACTCCGTTGTACATACTATGGCGTACTTCATTAGATGCAGGGCAGGTCCCGAGAGTGCTAAAACAAAGTCTAGTTACACCGATATTTAAAGGTGGAGATAAAGCGGCTGCCAAAAATTATAGACCTGTGGGAAAAACCTCGCATATTATAAAGATTTTTGAGAGGATCCTTGTAAAGCGAATTGCCGACTTCATGAAAAAAAACGAATTATATAATAAAGGCCAACACGGGTTTCGACAAGGACGATCCTGTTTGTCGCAACTTTTGCAGCATAGAACGGACATACTTGGTTACCTGGAAAAAGAAGTTGGAGTAGATGTCATATACTTGGACTTTTCGAAAGCGTTCGATAAAGTTGACCAGTCGATCCTCATGAAAAAAGTCAAACAAATCGGTATAAAACAGAAAATTGCAAACTGGATACAAAACTATTTCTCAGAAAGAACACAGTCAGTGGTCGTCCAAGGAACGCAATCAAGGAATTCTGAAGTTACAAGTGGAGTCATCCAGGGATCTGTTATCGGACCATTGTTATTTCTTATTTTTATTACGGATATAGACACCAAGCTAGAAAACTGCAAGGCTACATCTTTCGCAGACGACACACGGATGATGGGAACAATAACCACGAAAGAGGACTATAAACTAGTACAGAATGACCTGAACAAAATGTTTGCATGGACAAAAGATAACAATATGGAATTTAACCTATCAAAATTCGAACTAGTGAGTTACAGACATCCCAAAAGCAGCCACATCATAAACAATTATAAGACTCCAGAGGGCGAAACTATTAAACAACAGAATAGTATACGGGACCTCGGCATCATTATTACTGATGATGCCACATTCACACAACACATAGTCAGTTCAACAGGAAAAGCAAGAAAACAGATGGGATGGATTCTGAGAACTTTCAAAACTAGGAATCCAGAAACAATGTTGACATTATATAAGTCTCTGATAATACCACTCATTGAATACTGCTGTCAACTATGGTGCCCAACCAATATTGGCCAAATAAGAACAATAGAAGCAGTGCAGCGTACATTCACATCTAGAATAGACGGGCTAGAAAACACCAACTATTGGGAGAGATTACACCAGCTAAATCTGTACTCATTGGAAAGACGAAGAGAACGCTATATTATAATTTACATATGGAAAATCATCAACGGTTTGGTTCCCAATCTTGAGTCCAGTGAAGCAATAAAAACCACCCATAACGCCAGACGTGGAGTATTATGTGCGATACCGCCTATTGCTGGCTCATGGAAAAAAATTCAAACATTGAAAGAAAGTTCCATTGCCGTGTACGGACCCAAACTATTCAATAGACTACCAAGACATATACGAGAACTTACAGGGACCCTGGAGTCATTCAAGAGTGAATTAGATAAGTCTCTGAGGACAGTCCCAGACCATCCAGTGCTTCCCCACTATTACGTAACTACGGAGGGGAACAGCTTGCTGCACCACCTCACCCGCACCACCTAGGGCGGCGCTCCGCGTGACCCTGGCTCAACAAGCGAGCCCAACTATATCTCAGGAAATCTCTCAGGTGTGTGTGTGTGTGTGTGTGTGTGTGTGTGTGTGTGTGTGTGTGTGTGTGTGTGTGTGTGTGTGTGTGTGTGTGTGAAAAAGTTAAAAATTTATACAAGAAAAGTGAGGGCAGGGACGAAGGCGAGGAAGCGAAGGGAATGGGACTGTTATCATCTTCCTGAGAGGACGATTTTCACGCGAGAAGAAGGGCGGAAGGAGGAGGAAAGGATGTGAAGAATAGGGAGAAAGGAGGAGGAAACATGGAAACATGGACTAGCAGGCAGCAGAAAGCCTGTTGGCTCATTACTAGGCTGCCTGCGTTCAGTGATTTAATCAATCCGTTTGCCACAGGAGTGGCTTGCAGGGAAGGAGTAAAGCACTTGTACCTACTCTGGGAACGTTCAGTTCACACGTTGCAGCAAAGTGGTGATCAATGCGTTTCTTGAAGGAGTTGATGGTCTCTGCGCTAACCACTTCTGCAGGAAGGCTGTTCCAGTGGCGAACAACTCTATTCGTGAAATAACTCCTGCCGATGTCGGTATTGCATCGCTTTGCTTGAATTGTTTTTCCGTTGTTTCTTGTTCTCAGGTTAGTTTGTAGCGTGAAGAGTTTGGAGTGATCAACGTTGCTGAGCTTGTTCAGGTACTTAAAGACTTGTATCATGTCTCCCTGCAGTCGTCTCTTTTCCAACGTGAAGAGGTTGAGTCGCTCGAGTCGTTCTTCATAGGGTTTCGTCCTCAGTGATGGTATCATCTTCTGGCGCGGCGCTGTACTCTCTCAAGTAATTCAATGTCTTTCCTGTAATTAGGAGACCAGAATTCCACGGCGTATTCCAGGTGGAGCCTTACCAGCGAATTATACAAGGATAACATAACTCCCGGCGTCTTGTATTCGAAGTTCCTCGCTATGAACCCAAGCATTGTATTGGCTTTCTTACAGGCGGACTTGCAGTGTTTTGTTTGTTTCAAGTCACTGCTGATGGTGACCCCGAGGTCTTTTTCCTCTTGCGGAGGAGGAGGAGGAGGAGGAGGACGACGAGGAGCGAGCGAAATAGGACGTGTATATAGTGACATGTATTCGGTTGAGGCGTGTGTGTGTGTGTGTGTGTGTGTGTGTGTGTGTGTGCGTGAGAGACCGACCGACGGAACGACAGAGACCAAGAACGATCGACTAACTGAATATTATCGTGTGTGGGTGGCGCTGGGTCGGTGGAGACAGAATGGCCTTGCAAGAGTGGAAGTGTGAGTGGGTTGGGACTACAGCAGGGTGAAGGGAGGTGGGTGGTGGGTGGCTGCTGTGACAGGGGAGGTCAGTGGGAGGGTGGGAGCGTGAGTGGTGGGTGGGTGGAGGTGGTGCAGTGAGGTCGGTAGTGGCTCCTGCCTCCCCTAAAGGTTTGAGAGTACTGGTATCGCTGGCAATCTGCTCGTAAAGGAAGGAACAGGACACACACTCCCTCACTATCCTTTTTCCTCCTCTTCCTGCTCCTGCTATCCTCCTTTACATCCTCTTTTTGCTGCTGCTGCTACTCCTACTGTTACTGCTACTACTACTACTACTACTTCTACTTCTTACTACTACTACTACTACTACTACTACTACTACTAAGATTCGTTACTGTCTTATTATCCTTATTTTTCTCTCTCTGGTGCTGGGGCCGCAATGAGGGGAAGGAGGAATGCGAATGGGGATTGTCTGGACAGTTTTGCAATACCCCCTCCCCCCACCCTCTCTCTCTCTCTCTCTCTCTCTCTCTCTCTCTCTCTCTCTCTCTCTCTCTCTCTCTCTCTCTCTCTCTCTCTCTCTCTCTCTCTCTCTCTCTCTCTCTCTCTCTCTCTCTCTCTCTCTCTCTCTCTCTCTCTCTCTCTCTCTCTCTCTCCGAAATAATCCGAAATCTTTCTTTAATCCGAAATCTTTCTCCAGTTACATAAACAACAGAAAGGCGATCAGAAGTGGAATTGGACCTCTAACAAACAGCGACGGTGCACTAGTGATTGACAGCCAGCACATTGCAAACCTCTTAAACAATTACTTTTCCTCGGTGTTTAATACTAGCAGTCTTCCTCCCTCCACCACCAACACCAGTACTAATGTAAATCTCGAGCATGCATTGCCTAATTTTGAAATAACAACCGATGAAGTCCTTAAAGCTCTCCATTCACTTAAAACAAATAAAAGTCCCGGACCCGATAAAGTATATCTTATACTGCTTTAAGAAACAAAGAGCGAAATACTCTCCTTCCTCACAACCGTATTCAATATGTCCGTGCGACAAGGCATCGTCCCTTCGGATTGGAAAAAGGCTAACGTGACACCGATTTTTAAGAAAGGACACAAAAAAATACCAGGTAACTACCGACCCATTAGTCTAACTTCAATAGTAGGTAAGCTACTTGAGAGCATAATTAGAGACAAAATTATGAGTTACCTCGAAAGCCACTCATTAATTGGGGATTCACAACATGGCTTCCGTAACAAAAGATCCTGCCTATCAAACCTATTGACCTTTTATAACGACCTCTTCTCAGTTTATGACGTAACCAAATCATTGGACGTAGTCTATCTTGATTTCCAGAAAGCGTTTGATAAAGTCCCACATCATAAATTAATTTATAAACTAAAGTAAATAGGTACTGACGGTCAAGTAAACCAATGGATCGCGAATTGGTTGAGCAACAGACAACAAAGAGTTGTGGTTGACGGATTTAACTCAGAGTGGGCGCTGGTCACTAGTGGCGTCCCTCAGGGCTTGGTTCTTGGCCCAGTGCTCTTCATTATTTACATCAACGACGTGAATGTTGGACTCAATAACCGCATTAGTAAATTTGCAGACGACACAAAGATTAGTAACTCGGTTCTCACTGACGAAGACAGGCAAGGCCTCCAAGAGGATTTGCACAAAATTTCAGCTTGGTCGGATAGATGGGAGATGCCCTTTATCGTAGACGAGTGCCAGGTACTTCTAGTTGGAACAATTTCAATCCAAAGCTGGATGTTGCGCCTACGTGCGACCGAAATCACTTGCTCTCGTGCCCACGACCTTTACTCTTCTGAATTTTCCACCATCTGGCTAAGACTTCATTGTTATTCTATTACTAAATACATCTGTGCTGTTTATCCCTCACCTAACTCTATTAACCATGTAAAATTATTTGACTATTTGAATTCTAAAGTGGAGCACATCTTGTCTCACTCTCCCTTCGATGAAATCTCCATCTTGGGAGATTTCAATGTTCACCACCTGCTTTGGCTTTCATCCTCTTTTACTGACCAGCCTGGTGAACAGGCCTACAACTTTGCTCTCCTCAATGACCTAGAGTAGTTGGTTCAGCACCCTACACGTATTCCCGACCGTCTTGGAGACAGGCCCAACATTCTAGACCTCTTCCTTACCTCTAATCCTTCTGCTTACTCTGACAAACTGTTATCTCCGTTGGGCTCCTCCGATCATAACCGTATTTCAGTTTCCTGTCCTATCGCTCCTGTACATCCTCTAGACCCACCGAAGAGGCAATGCTTCTGGCATTTTGCTTCAGCTCGGTGGGACGACCTGAGGATGTACTGTTCCCGTGGAATGATTACTGCTTCCAGGAGACAGACCCCTCTGTGTGTGCCCAGCACATCTCAGAGGTGATTGTCTCAGAAATGGAAGCATACATTCCACGTTCTTTCTCTACTCCTCAAGCTAAAAAGCTTCGGTTTAATCATGCTTTTTCTCGTGCTATTAAAGATAGAGAGGCAGCTCACAAAAGGTTCCAGAGCCCTCGAACTCCCGCTAACTATGACCTTTACATTTCAGCCCGGAATCGTGCCAAATCTCTTCTCCGACTTACCAAAACTTCTTTTATAAATAGAAAATGTCAACACCTTGCTTCTTCTAATTCTTCCCGTGACTTCTGGCATCTAGCCAAAACTATCTCCTCCAATTTCACTTCTTCCTCTTTCCTTCCTCTCCTTAACCCTGACGGCAGCACTGCCGTCTCATCTGTCTCTAAGGCTGAACTCTTCGCTCAAACTTTCTGTAAGAACTCCACCTTGGACGATTCTGGGCATATTCCTCCTACTCATTCCCCCTCTGACTCCTTTATGCCTGTTATTAAGATTCTTCCAAATGATGTTTTCTATGCCCTCTCTGGCCTCAACTCTCAGAAGGCTTATGGACTTGATGGAGTGCCTCCTATTGTCCTTAAAAACTGTGCTTCCGTGCTGACACCCTGCCTGGTCAAACTCTTTCGTCTCTGCCTATCAACATCTACCTTTCTTTCCTGTTGGAGGTATGCCTTTGTACAGCCTGTGCCTAA
Source organism: Eriocheir sinensis (assembly GCF_024679095.1). NCBI lineage: Eukaryota > Metazoa > Arthropoda > Malacostraca > Decapoda > Varunidae > Eriocheir > Eriocheir sinensis. Next base: position 564,936 of record NW_026110751.1, read on the forward strand.
GAAGGGTGACCTTTCCAATCCTTCAAACTACCGCCCTAGAGCTTTACTCTCCTGTCTATCTAAAGCTTTTGAATCAATCCTTAACCGGAAGATTCAAAAGCACCTATCCACTTCTAACCTTCTATCTGATCCCCAGTATGGGTTCCGCAAGGATCGTTCTACTAGCGATCTTCTTGCTCTCTTAACTGACTCTTGGTCAACCTCTCTTAGCCGTTTCGGTGATACTTTCTCTGTTGCGCTAGGCGTATCGAAAGCCTTCGATAGAGTCTGGCACAAGTCTTTTCTTTCTAAACTGCCTCTTTCGGATTCTATCCCTCTCTCTGTTCCTTTATCTCCAGTTTCCTTTCCGGACGTTCTAACTCAGCGGTGGTAGACGGTCACTGTTCTTCCCCTAGACCTATCAACAGTTGTGTTCCACAGGGCTCTGTCCTATCCCCCACTCTCTTCCTGTTATTCATCATTGATCTTCTTACATAACAAACTGTCCTGTCCACTCATACGCCGACGACTCCACTCTGCATTATCCAACTTCTTTCAATAGAAGAGCCTCTCAACAGGAAGTACACGACTCCAGACTGGAGGCTGCAGAACGCCTAACCTCAGACCTTGCTATCATTTCCGATTGGTGCAGAAGGAACCTTGTGTCCTTCAATGCCTTAAAAACTCAATTTCTCCACCTATCAACTCGACACAATCTTCCAAACACCTATCCCCTATTGTTCGACAACACTCAGCTATCACCATCTTCAACACTAAACATCCTCGGTCTATCCTTAACTCAAAATCTCAACTGGAAACTTCACATCTCCTCTCTCGCTAAATCAGCTTCCTCGAGGTTGGGCGTTCTGTATCGTCTCCGCCAGTTCTTCTCCGCCGCGCAGTTGCTATCCATATACAGGGGCCTTGTCAGCCCTCGTATGGAGTATGCATCTTACGTGTGGGGGGTGCTCCACTCACACAGCTCTTCTGGACAGAGTGGAGTCTAACGGCCGAACCATAAGGCAGCCTCTACACCTTCCTCTTCCTCTTCCCTTAAACGGTGTCCCCTTTCTGCCGGATACTATAAGGTGATCTCGGCCCCTTCCTCCGTTAGGGCTTTTTCCGAGTTGGGTTGGTAGCCTCTGGAAACATCTCTACACGGAAATATTGATAATTGAAGCATTTTACATATATTAGTGTAATAATACATATTTTTCAATGTATAATCACGAGGAAAATGGTTGATTGAAAGGCAAATATAGGTATAATTGGGAACATAGCGTGAGTGATAGGGTTTACATCCCTACGCGGCCTGTGTTTCCACTAGGCCTACGAGAGGGGAGGCCCAGGGGATTGGGAGTGACGTCAGCACCCTTGGTTTCCACTCTCTCCACGCACACAGCCAGGAGTCCACATCTGCCCGGCGTTATCACTTCTCTGCCCCTCGCTACCATCCCGTCAAGCAAGGAGCCGTTAGAAAAGTGCTCGAGCCCCATCGGAGCTATAGGAAAAGACTACCTAGCTACTTGAGTTGACCAAGGAGGCGTGTTGACACGGCAACTCGACAAGGGCTAAAACTCATGATACAACCCTAAAGTCTTAAACAACATTTTAAATCATTTATTTAAAAAAACAACGATTGCAGACTCATATTAGATCAAATACGTTTTGTTATAATTCCTGGATCATTTATTACTATATTAATGAGAGAACTGACGCATAAAATATGCGAAGGGGCTGACGAAGATGTGCCTATCTCGACCCCTTGCCATATTCCAACAATTTCGCCCCTCAACACCTTTCCTTCGCTTACGGAGCGGGCCCCTCGCAGATTATGGTATGAAAAATTGGCCGAAGAGCTTCAATAGTCGAAGAGGCTGCCTTATGGTACGGCCGTAAGGCTCTTCGTCTCATCAGCTCTCCTCCTACTGATAGTCTCCTACCTCTTAAATTCCGTCGCGATGTTGCCTCTCTTTCCATCTTCTATCGATATTTCCACGCTGACTGCTCTTCTGAACTTGCTAACTGCATACCTCTCCCTTTCCCGCGTCCCCGCTGCACACGACTTTCTACTCATGCTCATCCCTATACTGTCCAAGCCCCTTATGCAAGGGTTAACCAGCATCTTCACTCTTTCATCCCTCACGCTCGTAAATTCTGGAACAATCTTCCTTCATCTGTATTTCCTCCTGCCTACGACTTGAACTCTTTCAAGAGAAGGGTATCAGGACACCTCTCCTCCCGAAATTGACCTCTCTTTCGGCCACCTCTTTTGATTCTTTTTTAGGAGCAGCGAGTAGCGGGCTTTTTTTATTATTGTTTCCTTTTTTTGTGCCCTTGAGCTGCCTCCTTTGTTGTAAAAAAAAAAAAAAAAAGAAATACGAAATGCGCGGCGTTAACCTCACAAGCGTTACAATGCCTCACAGTGCGCTAAGGACGTGGGGGTCAAAATCGCGTCAAACCTCAAATTCTCACATCAGTGCATCGATGCAGCAAATAAAGCGAACAGAATGTTGGGCTTCATTAAAAGAAACTTTTTATTCAAGAATAAAGATGTAATACCTCCGCTCTACAATAGTTTAGTCAGACCCCACTTGGAATATGCGGTACAGTTTTGGTCTCCTCACCATGCAAAGGACATTGCTAAATTAGAAGGTGTTCAGCGTCGGGCAACAAAAATGATCCCTTCCTTGCGCAACAAATCCTACGACGAAAGGATTTCCACCCTTAACATGTTCTCTCTTGAGAAACGTCGCCTCATAGGAAAACTGATCGAATGTTTTAAAATACTTAATGGTTTCACGAATGTAGACAGAACAAAACTGTTTATGATCGATGACACTTTGCGAACGAGGAACAATGGCATAAAACTCAGATGTAGACAAGTAAATTCAGACTGCACCAAATTTTTCTTCACCAACGTTATGATGTGAGAATGGAATAAGCTCCCACCGTCAGTGGTCCAGTGTAACACGATTGACTCCTTTAAAAACAAGCTCGACCGTCACTTCCTTCAACTTAATATTAACTAGAGTAGAAAAGTATCGTTTTGGAGCCATCTGATTAATGTAGATTCACTTAGGTTTAAGGACAGACCACCTAGTCTGGACCATGGGGTATGTGTGGTCTGACGTTCTATGTAATTCTCTCTCTCTCTCTCTCTCTCTCTCTCTCTCTCTCTCTCTCTCTCTCTCTCTCTCTCTCTCTCTCTCTCTCTCTCTCTCTCTTTCTTTCCAGACCTCCGCCTCAAACTATATCCCTTTCACTCCTTCTCTCTCACTCTTCTTCCAATCTCCTTCTCTTTTCTCACTCCTAGCACTTCCTCCTCTCCCTCTCTTCCTCTCTCTCGCCTTCCATTCTCTCAGTATGATTTCATCTCTCCTCATCGCCCCTCCTCACACCTCTTAATTTTCCCTCCCTGTCCTCAAACACCTTCTCCCTCTTTCAGCTCTTCCTCTATCCCCCTCTCTCCCTCTCCTTTCCCTTGTCCTTCTCTACCACTTAGTTATTTGCCTTTCTCATTCTTTCTCTCTTCTCCTCTAGTACTTCATTCTCCTTTATCCTCTGTCCTTTTTTTCCTCTTTCCCAGACCTTCTCTTCCTTTCTTCTTCTTCTCTCTCCTTCTCTTTTTCTCCCCCAATTCATCCTACCCTTCTCTTCCCTTTCCCCCCTTTCCACTCATTAACTCCAACCCCACAGTTTTTGGAATCGAGAAGAGAGGAAGGAAAAGAGAGAAGGAGGAGGAAGGAGGGAATGAGACAGGGGAGAAGGTAGCAATTTGGTATGTGGGCGGAAAGGAAAACAAAAGAAGAGGAGGAAAGAAAAGGAAAAATAAGAATGAAGGCTAAGATAGAAAAAAAGTATCGAAAAGGAATATGGAAGAAAGAAAGAATAAATGATTGGAAGGAAGGAAGGAAGTAGAAACCGATGAAAAGTGCGAATAAAAGATTGAAAAGATGATAGATAATTCACCGGAAAGACGGAGGCTATTGGAACGTGGAAAATGCATCACAGATATTTTAGGGGGAAAAAAATTATGATAAAAAGAAGAGAGAAAAATGATAAACATGAAGAGCAGATCAGGAAATCGTGGATGGGAGAGGAGTAATACAGGTGAGAGAGAGAGAGAGAGAGAGAGAGAGAGAGAGAGAGAGAGAGAGAAGGAGGGGGGAAGGGGGAAAAGAGTTCAGAAGAGGAAGAGGAAGTGCTCAAGATAAGAAAGGGAAAAAAGATCAAAGAAAGGAAAGGGGAGAAAGATAGTAAGGAAGAGAAAAAGAAGAAGAGGAGGAGGTGATTAGAGGGACAACAAAATGCAAAGTAAAGAGAGAAGACAGGGAAGTGAACTGAGGGAAAGGAGGAGTAGGAGGAGGAGGAGGAAATGGAGGGGGAGGAGGAGGAGGAGGAGAAGGAGGAAATGGAATACATAGGAATACATAGGAAGAACAGACACCAGAAGACCTATCGGTCTATGGCGTGGGTGTATGTTTACTACCGGAGGAGGAGGAGGAGGAAATAGAGGAGGAGGAGGAGGAGGAGGGCCGTGACTTGGTAAAGAAAAAAAAAACAGAGTAAACATAATAAGAAAGAAACGGTACATTGCAGAGAAGGAGGAGAATGAAAGAGGACGAAAGGACAACATAGAGAGAAAACAAAGGTAAAGAAAAAAAGATTGGAAGGAGGAGGAGCGAAAGGAAAAATAATAGAAGCAGGAATAAGAGAAAACATGAGGTGATTACGCAAGGAAGGGAGAAGGAGGAGTGAAGTTTGGAGAGGGGGAAAATGTTGGAAGGTGAGGAGGTGAAGGAGGAGGAGGAGAGGAGAATAGGAGAAACTAAGTGAAAAATAAAAGTGCTCGGAGCAGAAAAAAAGATTAATTGAAGTAAAGATAGAAGGTAAAATGAAAGGAAGATAAGAAGAAAGAAGGTGAAGGTAAATTAAGGGTTACACGTTACAACTGCGCGTGGCTTCGGTGCTCATCTCCGTCTCATTGGCCCTGGAGCCTGTGGCGGGTAGGAAGACAGTTTACCTTCCCAGGCTTCCCCGGGCACCTACTTATCGCCCAGCCCGAAAAGGATGAACAGCTGGGCGGGCTGGGTGTCGAGTGACGCGGGCAGTGATCGAACCCGGGCTCACGAATTCATAACTAGTCACACTAACCACCAAGCCAAGGAGAAGAAAAGGCGAGGAAGAGGAGGAAAAATAGATTAAAAGGTAGATACAAAATTGTTAAAAGGGGAATTGAGTAGGTAGATACAACTAGAAGAAAAAGAAGAAAAGAAAGCAAGTAAAAGAAAAGAGGAGTTGGAGGAGGAAGTGAAAACAATACATAAAAAATGAGAAAACGATAAAGAAATACGCAAGAGGATCAGGTGTAGGAATAGAGAAAAAAAAGAAGGAAAGAAGGAGGAGAAATAAAAACAAAACAAAGAAAAGGAGGAGGAGGAAGATTAGGAGAAGTAGTAGGTAGAGGAATAACGAGAGAAAAAGAGAGAAAGGACGGGATAAACAGATAACAAACTCGACAGGAAAATAAGTATAAACACAGTAGTGAGAAAAACAAACAAACTAACAAGCAGGAGATCAGTAAGCGGGCAAACAGCGAGGCGTGAAATTACAAAAGTTGGCCCACGAAAGTAAACAACGAAAGAAAACAACGAACGAAGAAAACGGAGATGAGACAAAAAGGGGAAGAAATGGCCAAAAAACGAAGTAACGTAACTGTAGCTAATCTCTTTCCTTTCCTCCCTCATCCCTTCCCTTTACCTTACCCTCCCTTCTCCTCCCTTTATTTCCTCTGACTTTCTGCAAATTTTTATCTCCTCCTTTCCCTTTTTCCTCCTATATTTCCCCTTCCTTTTCCCTTCACCCCTTCCCCTCAGATCATTCTCCATCACTTCCCTTCCTCCCTTCCCTCACAATGCTCCCTTCTTTTCCGCTCCCCCTCCCCACGAATCCTTCTCTCCTCCTTTCACTTTCCCCTCTTACATTTCCCCTTCCCTCCCCCCTCACTTTCTCTCCGTATACCATTCCCCATCACTCCCCTTCCCCCCCATACATCTCCCTCCCCTACCTCCCTCTCCCCCTCTTTACAAATCCTTTTCTAAATCCTTTTCTCCTCCCTTCCCTTTTCCACTTTCTTACCTCCCTCCCCCTTACATCTCTCCTCCCCTATCCCCCTCTCCTCCTCTCCATAAATCTTGCTTTTCTCCCTTCCCTTTTCCCCTTACATTTTCCCTTCCCTTCTCTCACCTTTCCCTTCATCTTTCCCCTCGTCTTTCCTCCTCTCTTTCTTCCCCATCCTTTAAGACTGATCACCACCCCTCCCTTACACATCCACACCCTATTTCTCCTTCTCCCTTCTTGTTTCCCTTCCCCTCTCAGTCCTTACACACGCCTCTCCCCTCCCTTCCCAGTTCCCTTCCTTCCCTTCTTACTGATTCCTTCTCAAACCCATCTCCCCTTCCTCTCCCAGTCTTTTCCCTTTATCTCTAAACCTCTCCCTCCCTTCACCTTCTCTCCCTTCCCCCTAACCACCCAAACTCCTGCAGTCCACCCCGATAAATGCCCCTCTTCTCCCTTCCTGCTCTCTGGCCTTACCCTCTAAGCTTGGTTTTTTTGTGCATTAGGCCCACCAAACTATTTTTAAGGGGAGGGCCAGGGCAAGGGGTTCTGTCTGCCTGGATACGGAAGACAACAGGAATCTTGTATGTATGCAAAGAAGAGTGTGAGGCCCGGAATGCTGGCCTGTCCTGTCTTTTAATATTGTGGCGTTACGTATGGAAGTGTTGTAGCGGAAGACGTTACAGAAGTAGTAGTGGTGATGGTGGTGGTTGTGAATGGGAGATAGTAGCGGGGGGGTAGAAGTAGTAGTAGTAGTGGTAGTAGTAGTAGTAGTAGTTATAGCAGTAGTAGTGGTAGTTGTAGTAGTAGTAGTAATAGTAGTAGTAGTAGTAGAGGTAGTAGTAGTAGCATATATGGTAGTAGTAGTAGTGGTAGTAGCAGCAGCAGCAGTAGCAGTAGTAACGTAACTGTAGCTAATCTCTCCTTCCACCCCATTCCTCGTCCCCCTTTCCCTCGTCCCTTCCCTCTCACCTTACCCCAGTAGTCGCAGTAATTGTCGCTTTACTTTCCCTCTCCCTAACCCTCCTTTAGTATATTCCACAGACTTCTGTCCGCTTCCCTCTCGTTCTGTTTTCCTTCTTTCCAAACTTTAGCTTTCGCCTTCTCTTCCTTCTCAGCCTCCGAGGGGAATTCTGGCACCCGTTGTTTCTGTAATTATTTTATTTTCATATATATATATATATATATATATATATATATATATATATATATATATATATATATATATATATATATATATATATATATATATATATATATATATATATATATATATATATATATATATATATATATATATATATATATATATATATATATATATATATATATATATATATATATATATATATATATATATATATATATATATATATATATATATATATATATATATATATATATATATATATATATATATATATATATATATATATATATATATATATATATATATATATATATATTCTTAGATTGGAAGTTATTCTGATTGTTTGATTTATTTACATTATGTCTTTGTGTTTCAATGTCGTCAGGCAATAACTTATCCCAATAAAGTACTGAGGCAGCGAGCACAACGAACAGACTGATTGGCTTCATTAACAAAAACTGTCATTCTATAGTACTTTAATAGGAGTTCATTTAAATGACACGGTGCTGTTTTTGCCTCCCCGCCAAGCGAAGGACGCCGTGAAGTCACCGCCGGGCAGCCACGGCGACCTCTGCCAACACATCCCGCAGGTAAAGGCCGTCAGTGTGTTGACGTGCTCACCCTTGAGGAGCGAATTAAACACTTCAGTACATTGTTCTACAAATGTGGATTAATTTACATTGTTTATGATTTATGACACGTCGCAAACGTAAACTAATGGCGCTAAAATTGCCTTGACAAAGTACTGATCAAGACTGCGCCAAATGCTTCATCACCGTCGCCGTGAGAGAATGCAATAGTCTCCCGCCTTCAGTAGGTCAGTCGGACGCGATGGACTTATTCAACAACATGCTGTGTAAGCAAACACGCAGCGGCTTGCAAGACTGGTGTTTCACTTTGGCTTAGGAACAGAGCACCTAGCCAGTACCATAGGGTGTGTGTGGTCTGAACGTCTATGTAGACACTCTCTCTCTCTCTCTCTCTCTCTCTCTCTCTCTCTCTCTCTCTCTCTCTCTCTCTCTCTCTCTCTCTCTCTCTCTCTCTCTCTCTCTCTCTCTCTCTCTCTCTCTCTCTCTCTCTCTCTCTCTCTCTCTCTCTCTCTCTCTCTCTCTCTCTCGACCTCTGCTGAGAGAAGGTCGTGACCTCTCGCTGCGCCCCACAACATCGCTTGCCCTGTGTTTTCGTCGTGCTCTTGGGCGTTTGTGTGTTCTCGCTTGTGGACCTTGTGTGTTGCCTGTGATTTCCCGACACGTGTTTGGTGTGTTCGCTTGTGGTTTCTGCCTGTGGTTGCCTCTGTGATTTGTTTTTCCGGTGTTTTTGCGTGTGATCTGGCTGTCTCCGGGTGTTCTGCGTGGGTTTCAGAGTGATTCAAGTGTGTTGTGTTTCCGGTGTTTTTGCGTGTGATCTGACTGTTTCCGGGTGTTCTGCGTGGATTTCAGAGTGATTCAAGTGTGTTGTGTTTCCGGTGTTTTTGCGTGTGATCTGACTGTTTCCGGGTGTTCTGCGTGGGTTTCAGAGTGATTCAAGTGCGTTGTGTTTCCGGTGTTTTGTGTGTGATCTGGCTGTTTCCGGGTGTTCTGCGTGGGTTTCAGAGTGATTCAAGTGTGTTGTGTTTCCGGTGTTTTGTGTGATCTGGCTGTTTCGGGTGTTCTGCGTGGGTTTCAGAGTGATTCAAGTGTGTTGTGTTTCCGGTGTTTTGCGTGTGATTTGGCTGCTTCTAAGTGTACTGCGTGGGTTTCAGAGCGTTTTGAGTGTGCTGTTTTGTTTCCGGTGTTTCTGCGTGTGATTTGGCTGTTTTCAGTGTTCTACGTTTCGAGTGTGTTGTGTTTCCAGTGCTTTTACGTGTGATTTGGATGTTTATAGTGCTCTGCGTGGGTTTCAGAGTGTTTTGAGTGTGCTGTTGTTCTTCCGGTGTTTTTGCAGTGACTTGAGGGTGTTTAGTCGTGCTTGTGCTTGGGTTTCTGAGTGTTTCGTGTGTCCCAGTGTGACTTTGTGTTCCCAGTGTCTCACGCGTGATTTGGGTGTGTCGACAACCCACCCTTTGAATTCCCTGAGGATTCAATCTGCTCCTCCTCATTACACCCTCTTTAAATCCCTAGAGGATTAACACTTCCTACACCCCTTTCCCTCACCTCACCTAAGCCCCCCCACCCTCGCTCACCTCACATCCCTTTGCTCCTCCTCATCCCCTAGAGGATTAGCCCTTCCTCCTCCCTACCTCCACATATTTCTAAGCCCTCCCCCTCACTCACCTTACCTCACATCCTATTTACCCATCCCTTCACCCACCTCGCCTCTTTCTTAACCTTTCTTGTTCTCACACACCTCACTCACCTCACATCCCTTCCTACTCCTCCTCTCTCCCTTACCTCCTTTCCCTCACATCTCTTCCTACTCCTCCTCTCCCACCTCACCTATTTCCTAACCCTCCTGATCTCACACCTCACTCACCGCCTCCCTTTCCCCTCTTTACTCACCTCACATCCCTTCCCTCCTCCTCTCCCACCTCACCTATTTCCTAACCCTCCTTGATCTCACACACCTCTCTTTCCCCTCTTTACTCACCTCACATCCCTTCCTACTCCTCCTCTCTCTCTTTTCCTCCATTACTAAACTACCTCTCACACACCTCACCCCTTTCCTAATCCCCTTCACTCTCTGTTTTATCTCTTTCATCTCAGCTAAGATGGCGCCTAAGAAGTGCAGTACTTGTAACGGTAGCTTCTCAGCTCACTTTTTACAGGGCGTTCTGCTGTCTGTCGACTGTGTCTGTCCAGGCAGCATCTCGAGACAAGACTGCAGGAGCAGGAAGAGAAGATGGAAGAAGGCCAGAATAAAATAATAGAGTTTTCTCACGAGGCAGCATCTCGAGACCAGACTGCAGGAGCAAGAAGAGAAGATGGAAGCAGGTCAGAATAAAATAATAGAGCTTTCTGGCACTGTTGCCTCCTTGCAGGAATTCATCCAGGCTAACGTTGCTGTGGTGCCAAACCCTTCTCCAACCGCCCCCTTGCCCTCAGCGGTACCGTCGACACCAGCGGACAACACCACGCAACGGGAGGATGCTAGTGGCACCGCCCATGATGGCTTCACCGTCGTGAATGGAGGAGCCAAACCAGCCAGACAAGCGATTTATCCTGTTCATTGCTTCAACAGGTTTGCCATTCTGGAGGAGGAGGACGAGCAGGAGAGCACCTTCCTGGTGGGTGACTCCATGATTCGCCAGCAGGTCGTTGAGTTCTGCGGCAGAGTTCCTCGTCGAAGACGGAACTATTGCTATCCTGGTGCTGGGATCGACGACATAACTGCTGCTCTTGAGGAGATCTCCCCCCAGGCTACTAATGATTCACTGTTTGTTATTCACACAGGTACGAACGACATCACCACGACCCGGTCTGAGGAACTCCTGGAGAAGTACCGTAGGCTCATCCAGCAGTATAAGACTAAATCCCCTAACATTTTGATTTCAGGAGTTCTACCACGGACTTGGGCGGAGAGCGACTTTTTCAGTAAGGCCTTCAGCCTAAACAACCGCTTACAGACTCTTTGCAGGGAGCTTGACGTGGAGTTCCTCAACACATGGGACAATTTCTATGGACAAAATGAGCTCTTCCACAGGGACGGATTGCACCTTTCTCCCATCGGGGCAGCCAGACTCGGAAGGCTCCTCAACGAAGCAGTGCGTGTCATCCGAACAAAAAACGAGTCACGGCCACGTCCCTCCACCCCACCCGTGTAAATAGACGCCGTGCATCGCAACAAACCCGTAACCGTGATCCCGCAAGTACCACCACCTCTATTACTAAGCCTCTAGATAACTTAAAAATCCTTAGTTTCAATGCGCGTAGCCTAAGAAACAAATTTGATGAAGTGAGATGTCTTGCTTTAACAGAAAATTTTGACATAATTGCTATAACCGAAACATTTATCGACACCACAAATATTGATTTAAGTTCCGAATACAACATAGATGGCTACAGACTCTTCAACAAAGATCGTGTAAACCGTAGAGGCGGTGGCGTCGCCCTTTATGTCAAAAGCTATTTGCAACCCACTGACAAAACACCGGGAAACAGTAACGTTGAACATTTGTGCGTGCGAGTAAACATTGCAAAAGTCAACTTAAATATATCTGTCACCTACAGACCTCCCGGGCAATCACTCGATGACGACCTTGAAATGTACAGCGTCTTAACCCTATTCGTTCCGACCCGGGCCACATTTGCCCCCCCCTGAGGATTTTTGTCAAAACGATCATTTTTTTTTTATTACCAAGTTTAAAAGAAAAACAGACCTACTGATAAACGTAGAAAATACCGTAGATTAAGATGCGATATCAAAAATAACCATAGGAGCCTCCGTTATCTTGCTAAACACGAATATTTAGAAACACCGACGCGAATCATTTTGAAGCACGGCGATACGCTGTGAAAAAAAAACCAACGTTCAAACGCCTCCGGATGACGATATTATTACTGTTATAAGTATTAATATACCTGTATTGTATAGTGCTATACTCCATGTTCTGCATCTTTTATGTTAACAAAGCTTTAGCTGATACACTAAACAGACCAACAAACAAGCTAGCTGTAATAAAAACATAATAAAAACGTACACAGCCCGCTGTGTACGAGAGTTATTCAACGGCAGTTGGCGACACGAGCTTGTGATTGCGGCGAGGCGATGACGAATTATGGCACATACAATACTTATTTTGACACTACCATAAGGTGATAACTGTGTCTCGTACATATGTTAATTTCTTGTACTTTGGCCAGACAATTCCTATATATAGCTAATAAAGAAAAAAACGTACGTGCTTGGAGTCAGAGAGAGAGAGAGAGAGAGAGAGAGAGGCCAGTCATAGGCTATTTGACCGTTTGAACCTAGCTCCCCTCTCTTCCATCTTTCATATATATATATATATATATATATATATATATATATATATATATATATATATATATATATATATATATATATATATATATATATATATATATATATATATATATATATATATATATATATATATATATATATATATATATATATATATATATATAAAAAATGATAATACCCAAAATAATATCAGTGCCAGTTTCACTCCAGAAATATTCATGTCATTCATATTCAGTTCCTTTCAATATAAGCAAATATACTCTTATCGGCAAAAAAAAAATTAGCGTAATAAAAAATACTATGAAAGATGGAAGAGAGGGAGCTAGGTTCAAACGGTCAAATAGCCTATGACTGGCCTCTCTCTCTCTCTCTCTCTCTCTCTCTCTCTCTCTCTCTCTCTCTCTCTCTCTCTCTCTCTCTCTCTCTCTCTCTCTCTCTCTCTCTCTCTCTCTCTCTCTCTCTCTCTCTCTCTCTCTCTCTCTCTCTCTCTCTCTCTCTCTCTCTCTCTCTCTCTCTATATATATATATATATATATATATATATATTTATAAAAATACTATGAAAGATGGAAGAGAGGGAGCTAGGTTCAAACAGTCAAATAGCCTATGACTGGCCTCTCTCTCTCTCTCTCTCTCTCTCTCTCTCTCTCTCTCTCTCTCTCTCTCTCTCTCTCTCTCTCTCTCTCTCTCTCTCTCTCTCTCTCTCTCTCTCTCTCTCTCTCTCTCTCTCTCTCTCTCTCTCTCTCTCTCTCTCTAATATATATATTAACCAGGCAACAATGCTGTAAAATAATATCAGTGCCAGTGTCACTTGCTGCGAAATATTCATGTCATTCATATTCAGTTCCTTTCAATATAAGCAAATATACTCTTATCGGCAAAAAAAAAAAATTACTTATAAATCACTTTCCGTATGGTCATTATTTTTGGGGTTTATTGAGGAGAGAGATGGTTTATTTTGGGGAGAGAGATGCATTGAGAGAGAGAGAGAGAGAGAGAGAGATTATTTTGGGATATCAAGACGAATAGGAAAGCGAAATTTAGCGTAATAAAAAAAATACTATGAAAGATGGAAGAGAGGGGAGCTAGGTTCAAACGGTCAAATAGCCTATGACTGGCCTCTCTCTCTCTCTCTCTCTCTCTCTCTCTCTCTCTCTCTCTCTCTCTCTCTCTCTCTCTCTCTCTCTCTGACACTTATCATCAACGCCACCATCACGACCACCATCATCACCACCATCATCATCATCACCACCATCATCATCACCACCATCACCATCATCACCATCATCATCATCACCATCATCATCACCACCATCATCACCACCATCATCACCACCATCATCACCATCATCATCACCACCATCATCATCACCATCATCACCATCATCATCACCATCATCACCACCATCATCATCACCACCATCATCACCACCATCATCATCACCACCATCACCATCACCACCATAATCATCACCACCATCATCACCACCATCATCATCACCACCATCATCATCACCACCACCATCATCACCACCACCATCATCACCACCATAATCATCACCACCATCACCATCATCACCATCATCATCACCATCATCATCACCACCATCATCATCACCACCACCATCATCACCACCACCATCATCACCACCACCATCATCACCACCATCATCATCACCACCATCATCATCACCACCATCATCATCACCACCATCATCACCACCATCATCATCATCACCACCATCATCACCACCATAATCATCACCACCATCATCACCACCATCATCATCACCACCACCATCATCACCACCACCATCATCACCACCATAATCATCACAACCATCATCATCACCACCATCATTATCACCACCATCATCATCACCACCATCATCATCACCACCATCATCACCACCACCATCATCACCACCATAATCATCACCACAATCACCATCATCACCATCATCACCACCCCAATCATAACCACCATCATCACCATCATCACCATCATCATCATCACCATCATCATCACCACCATCATCACCACCATAATCATCACCACCATCATCACCACCATCATCACCACCATCATCACCACCATCATCATCACCACCATCATCATCACCACCATCATCATCACCACCATCATCACCACCATCATCATCATCACCATCATCACCATCACCAACATCTCCATCATCATCATCACCACCATCATCATCACCACCATCAACATCACCATCACCATCACCATCATCATCACCACCATCATCATCACCACCATCATCACCACCATCATCACCACCACCATCATCACCACCATCATCATCACCATCATCATCACCACCATCATCATCACCACCACCACCATCATCACCACACCACCATCATCACCACCATAATCATCACCATCACCATCATCACCATCATCATCACCATCATCATCACCACCATCATCACCATCATCATCACCATCATCATCACCATCATCACCATCATCATCACCATCATCATCACCACCATCATCATCATCACCACCATCACCATCATCACCATCACCACCATCATCATCACCACCATCACCATCACCATCACCACCATCATCACCACCATCATCATCACCACCATCATCACCACCATCATCACCACCACCATCATCACCACCATCATCATCACCACCATCATCATCACCACCATCATCATCACCACCATCATCACCATCATCATCACCACCATCATCATCACCACCATCATCACCATCATCACCATCATCACCACCATCATCATCACCACCATCACCATCATCACCAAAAAGGAGGAAGAAGAGGATGAAGAAGAGGAAGAGGAAGAAGAGGAGGAAAAGTAGGAGGAAGAGGAGGGAGGAAGAAGAAGAGGAAGGAGAGGAAGATGCATAAGAGGAGGAAAAAGAGGAAGAAGAAAGGAAGAGGAAGAAGAAGAGGTAGGGGAGGAAAGGAGGAAGAAGCTAGAAGAGGTAGAAGATGAGGACGAGAATCTAGGAAGAGGTGGAAATGTATAGAAGAAGAGGAGGAAGAAGAGGAAGAGGAGGAAAAGAGGAAGGGGACAATAAGGAGGAAGAAGAGGAAGAAGGAAGAAGGAAGACTAGGAAGAGTAGGAAGAAGGAAGAAAAGGAGGAAGAGGATGAAGAAGAGGAAGAGGAAGAAGAGGAGGAAATAGAGGAAGAGGTGGGAGAGGAGGAAGAAGAGAAAGAGGAAGAGGAGGAAGATGAAGAAAATCAAGAGAAAGGAAGAAGAAGATGAGAAGGAAGAAGAAAAGGAAGAGTGAGAGGAAGAATGAGGAAGAAGAGTAGGACGAGAAGCTAGGAAGAGGAGGAAAAGTAGGAAGCAGAGGAAGAGGAAAAGGAAAAAGAAGAAGAGGAAGAGGAGGGGGAAAAGAGGGAAAAGGAGAAAGAAGAGGAAGAGGAGGAAGAAGAGGAAAAGGAGAAAGAAGAGGAGGAAGGAAAGGAGGAAGAGCAGGAAGAAGAGTAAGAGGACGAAGAGGAGGAAATAGGAAGACGAGGAGGAGGAGGAAGCACAGGAAGAGGAGGAAGATGAAGCAGACGAGGCAGAAGGCAGCGACGAGGAAGAAGAGGAAGAGGCAGAAGAAAAGGAAGAGGAAGAAAAAGAGGCGAGAAGCTAGCGAGAAAAGGAAAAGGAGGAAGAGGAGGAAGAATAAAAGGAGAAAGAAGAGGAAGAGGAGGAAGAAGAAAAGGAGAAAGAAGAGGAGGAGGAAAAGAAGGAAGAAGAGGAAGAAGAAGAAGAAAAGAAGGAAGAATAGGAAGAGGAGGAAGAAGAAGAAAAGAAGGAAGAATAGGAGGAAGAGGGAGAAAAGGATTTTATTTCTTGAGAGTTTCTTTTCACTCATTATTCACTATTGCTTTACACCATTGATTAGGTTCCAGTACTTAGTGTTCACGAGCGTTATTGTTGTTCAGAAAAATCAATACGATGCTGGCTATACGAGGGCGAAAAATCTCAAGGGGTCGGAACGTATAGGGTTAAGGCAGTCACTTAATAACAGCGACTCACTGATATTAGGAGACTTTAACCTCCCCCATATCGACTGGGCGACACTGTCAGGTACAGAAGGCGAGTCACATAGAATGATCGAATTTCTAGAAGAAAATTATCTAAGCCAAATGGTTTCTGAGCCAACTCGACAAAATAATATACTCGACCTTGTTATAACGACCCAAGATAACCTAATCAGTAGTGTCACGGTAGGAGAACACCTCGGTTCTTGCGATCATAAATTAGTGCGCGTCGACATTAAAGCTCAATCATCAGTGACTGAAAATAAAGTAAAGGTGCCCAATTTCAAAAGAGCTAACTTCGTAGAAATCCGACAAAAACTAACAGAAATACAACTATCAGATGACGGCAACGTAGAGGAAGCCTGGCTAAGCCTTAAAAATCACTTACTCACTCAGCAGAACACATTCGTCCCCTTGTGCGAGAAGCGAATTAACACTAATAAAGCCCACCGTGGTTTAATAGCGAAATTAAACAATCAGTCAATGAGAAAATTGTTTTACAGGTTAAAGAAAGAACAAAGCACGCCCGAAAACATTAGACTTTATAATGACGCCAGGCGACGAGTAAAAAGACTAGTAGGTCAGGCAAAGCGTAGATACGAAGAAAATATTGCAGCCAACTGTAAAAATAATCCGAAATCTTTCTTCAGTTACATAAACAACAGAAAGGCGATCAAAAGTGGTATTGGACCTTTAACAAACAGCGACGGTGCACTAGTGACTGACAGCCAACACATTGCAAACCTCTTAAACAATTACTTTTCCTCGGTGTTTAATACTAACAGTCTTCCTCTCGCTACCACCAACACCAGTAATATTGTAAATCTCGAGCATTCATTGCCTAATTTTGAAATAACAACCGATGAAGTCCTTAAAGCTCTCCATTCACTTAAAACAAATAAAAGTCCTGGACCTGACAAAGTATATCCAACACTGCTGAAAGAAACAAGAGCGAAATCCTCTCCTACCTCACAACCGTATTCAATATGTCCTTGCGACAAGGCATCGTCCCTTCAGATTGGAAAAAGGCTAACGTGACACCGATTTTCAAGAAAGGAGACAAAAAAGTACCAGGTAATTACAGGCCCATTAGTCTAACTTCGGTTGTAGGTAAGCTACTTGAGGGCATAATTAGAGACAAAATTGTGAATTACCTTGAAAGCCACTCATTGATTGGGGACTCACAACATGGCTTCCGAAACAAAAGATCCTGCCTATCAAACCTATTAACCTTTTATAACGACCTCTTCACTGTTTATGACGTAACCAAATCACTGGACGTAGTCTATCTTGATTTCCAGAAAGCGTTTGATAAAGTCCCGCATCATAAATTACTTTACAAATTAAAGCAAATAGGTATTGACGGTCAAGTAAACCAATGGATCGCGAATTGGTTGAGCAACAGACAACAAAGAGTAGTGATTGACGGATTTAACTCAGAGTGGGCGCCTGTCACTAGTGGCGTGCCTCAGGGCTCGGTCCTTGGCCCAGTGCTCTTCATTATTTACATCAACGACGTGGATGTTGGACTCAATAACCGCATTAGTAAATTTGCAGACGACACAAAGATTGGCAACTCGGTTCTCACTGACGAAGACAGGCAAAGCCTCCAAGAGGATTTGCACAAAATTTCAGCTTGGTCGGATAGATGGGAGATGCCCTTTAACGTAGACAAGTGCCAGGTCCTTCAAGTTGGAACGAGGAATAAGAAGTTCGAATACGAAATGCGCGGCGTTAAAAGCGTTCAATGCGTCAAAGACTTGGGGGTCAAAATCGCGTCAAACCTCAAATTCTCACAGCAATGCATCGATGCAGCAAATAAAGCGAACAGAATGTTGGGCTTCATTAAAAGAAACTTTGTATTCAAGAATAAAGATGTAATACTCCCGCTCTACAACAGTTTAGTCAGACCCCACTTGGAATATGCGGTACAGTTTTGGTCTCCCCACCATGCAAAGGATATTGCTAAATTAGAAGGTGTTCAGCGTCGGGCAACGAAAATGATCCCTTCCTTGCGCAACAAATCCTACGAAGAAAGGCTTTCTACCCTTAACATGTTCTCTCTTGAGAAACGTCGCCTCGAGGAAAACTGATCGAATGTTTTAAAATACTTAATGGTTTCACGAATGTAGACAGATCAACATTGTTTATGATCGATGACACTTTGCGCACGAGGAACAATGGCGTAAAACTCAGATGTAGACAAGTAAATTCAGACTGCACCAAATTTTTCTTCACCAACGTTGTAGTGCGAGAATGGAATAAGCTTCCACCGTCAGTGGTCCAGTGTAACACGATTGACTCCTTCAAAAATAAGCTCGACCGTCACTTCCTTCAACTTAATATCAACTAGAGCAGAAAAGCAACGTTTTGGAGTCTTTTGATTAATGTAAAATCACTTAGGTTTAAGGACAGACCACCAAGTCTGGACCATGGGGTCTGTGTGGTCTGATTTTCTATGTAAATTCTATGTAAATCTCTCTCTCTCTCTCTCTCTCTCTCTCTCTCTCTCTCTCTCTCTCTCTCTCTCTCTCTCTCTCTCTCTCTCTCTCTCTCTCTCAAAAAAAAAAAAATGGATGTCCTGCCTATATATTTGCTAGTTGTGTGTCATTTTTGTAATTTCCATTTCACATTGACATCGTAATCATCACCTCTCTTCTCCATCATCTCCATCTCCTCTCCTCCAGCATCTTCATCTCGCCTCCTCCTTCGCCGTCTGTCATCCCTCGCCATTTTCATTTTCTGCTCAGTTCTCCTCACCTTTCAGATCTCCTCCTCCTTTGAATGCTCACCAAACAACATTAGTCTCTCTCTAAC